>NW_003303590.1:70259-72649 GCF_000142945.1 Phytophthora infestans T30-4
TTGTCGCTCCCACTACTGTCATCCAATCCAGTCTGGCATCGGCGAAAAAGGCTCGCTCAAATTTGACAATGATTTTGTTTCCACGTTCCCACTCTCGAAATCCTCACTGTAAACTCAGGGATTGGAAGAAATGAATTGATTGTTAATATTGACAAAACTGTAGGGGGCAATATTGATTGTCAAGACCTATACAACATCCACTGGAATTGTTTAGCATTATTCTAAGGAAGGTAGACTGCACTCTTTTGAACCGCCATTGACCTCGTCAGTGGGGTTTTACAGTCTTGGATGTGAAACCAATGTCCATTTAATATTTATGCCGCCGGGGACAGAACGTTGCCAGCATTTTTGGTTCGTCTATTGTTTACTTGGATGTACGTAAAACAGACAGGTAGTCACGCGATATACATACGTGAAACGTCATTAAATTCTGCCGCAGTTCATCATCGTTTTAGCTGACGCTTTAGTGCAAATGATACACTTGTTAACATGGTATGTTAGTTGGGGTAGACACAGCATAGTACGACGGTGATCGTCTCTTAGACCGCCGGTCGTTCAACATCATCATCTATAGACATGAATGTAGATTACTTTGTTGACGTCAAGGAGCCCAGCGGGGTTCAATATCAAATATTCATTTCTCTGTAACTAAGCATCCATTCATTTTATATCTTGTGCTCAGGAACACAAAACAAACCTCTATCACAACTGAGCAATTAAACCACCCGCAATCACACACCCCAGCTGCTGTATTCTTGTCTCGCCTACTGTTCTCCACTCGGATTGGCCTCTTATATCTAGCGACGCGGTGTTTTTCCAGCCGCTTTGCTAACATGTGTACAGAGTTTTGTTGTCGCTCCCACTATTGTCATCCAATCCAGTCTGGCATCGGCGAAAAAGGCTCGCTCAAATTTGACAATGATTTTGTTTCCACGTTCCCACTCTCGAAAGCCTCACTGTAAACTCAGGGATTGGAAGAAATGAATTGATTGTTAATATTGACCAAATTGTAGGGGGCAATATTGATTGTCAAGACCTATACAACATCCACTGGAATTGTTTAGCATTTTTCTAAGGAAGGTAGATTACACTCTTCGGAACCGCCATTGATCTCGTCAGTGGGGTTTTACAGTCTTGGATGTGAAACCAATGTCCATTTAATATTTATGCCGCCGGGGACAGAACGTTGCCAGCATTTTGGTTCGTCTATTGCTTACTTGGATGTACGTAAAACAGACAGGTAGTCACGAGATATACATACGTGGAACGTCATTAAATGCTGCCGCAGTTCATCATCGTTTTAGTCGACGCTTTAGTGCAAATGATACACTTGTTAACATGGTATGTTAGTTGGGGTAGACACAGCATAGTACGACGGTGATCGTCTCTTAGACCGCCGGTCGTTCAACATCGTCATCTATAGACATGAATGTAGATTACTTGTTGACGTCAAGGAGCCCAGCGGGGTTCAATATCAAATATTCATTTCTCTGTAACTAAGCATCCATTCATTTTATATCTTGGTCTCAGGAGCACAAAACAAACCTTTATCACAACTGAGCAATTAAACCACCCGCAATCACACACCCCAGCTGCTGTATTCTTGTCTCGCCTACTGTTCTCCACTTGGATTGGCCTCTTGTCTCTAGCGACGCGGTGTTAATCAGCCGCTTTGGTAACATGTGTACAGCGGTTTGTTGTCGCTCCCACTACTGTCATCCAATCTAGTCTGGCATCGGCGAAAAAGGCTCGCTCAAATTTGACAATGATTTTGTTCCCACGTTCCCACTCTCGAAAGCCCTCACTGTAAACTCAGGGATTGGAAGAAATGAATTGATTGTTAATATTCGCGAGAGCGAAGACGCAATCTCGCTTCACTTCCAGGTCGTCGTAGGCGCAGCAGCGGAGAATCTGAGCCAAGCCGCCGTCACGAACCAGCTTCAACTTGTTCTCCTCATTCAGAGAGAAACTCGAGAAGGCTGCAGCTGCCGTGCGTTGGTAATCCAGCAGCGGACTCTGCGCCAGCCTGATGAACGGCTGGAGAAGCGATTCTTGCACGATGTGAACGCGGATCGTCGGGTTGGCGGACAAGAAGCGCAGGCCCATCGCGGCATACCGCTGCGTGACGTCATCTGCAGACTCGGTAAGCTGGATGAGGCTCAACAAAGCGCCTTGTTTGTACACGGCTTGGTGGTTCTCCTCGTTGGAGCAAAGATTCGCCAGCGCGCGACTCACATCTTGCAGAATCTCCGCGCTGTCTTGAGCCACTTTGGTCAACGCAACGAGCGCACTCGTCAAACCTTCCGCCACAATTTTCTGCTGGTTCGTGGGGTGTTCGGACACATTCGCGATCAACCCCACGCACTGGCACTGCAGATCGCGTAGCCCTT
>NW_003303590.1:74687-76379 GCF_000142945.1 Phytophthora infestans T30-4
TGTTTCCACGTTCCGACTCTCGAAAGCCTCACTGTAAACACAGGGATTGGAAGAAATGAATTGATTGTTAATATTGACAAAATTGTAGGGGGCAATATTGATTGTCAAGACCTATACAACATCCACTGGAATTGTTTAGCATTTTTCTAGAAGGAAGGTAAATTACACTCTTCTGAACCGCCATTGACCTCGTCAGTGGGGTTACACAGTCTTGGATGTGAAACCAATGTCCATTTAATATTTATGCCACTGGGGACAGAACGTTGCCAGCATTTTTGGTTCGTCTATTGTTTACTTGGATGTACGTAAAACAGACAGGTAGTCACGCGATATACATACGTGGAACGTCATTAAATGCTGCCGCAGTTCATCATCGTTTTAGTCGACGCTTTAGTGCAAATGATACACTTGTTAACACGGTATGTTAGTTGGGGTAGACACAGCATAGTACGACGGTGATCGTCTCTTAGACCGCCGGTCGTTCAACATCGTCATCTATAGACATGAATGTAGATTACTTGTTGACGTCAAGGAGCCCAGCGGGGTTCAATATCAAATATTCATTTCTCTGTAACTAAGCATCCATTCGTTTTATATCTTGGTCTCAGGAACACAAAACAAACCTCTATCACAACTGAGCAATTAAACCACCCGCAAATCACACACCCCAGCTGCTGTATTCTTGTCTCGCCTACTGTTCTCCACTCGGATTGGCCTCTTATATCTAGCGACGCGGTGTTATTCCAGCCGCTTTGCTAACATGTGTACAGCGTTTTGTTGTCGCTCCCATACTGTCATCCAATCCAGTCTGGCATCGGCGAAAAAGGCTCGCTCAAATTTGACAATGATTTTGTTTCCACGTTCCGACTCTCGGAAGCCTCACTGTAAACTCAGGGATTGGAAGGAATGAATTGATTGTTAATATTGACAAAATTGTAGGGGGGCAATATTGATTGTCAAGACCTATACAACATCCACTGTGAATTGTTTAGCATTTTTCTAAGGAAGGTAGATTACACTCTTCGGAACCGCCATTGATCTCGTCAGTGGGGTTTTACAGTCTTGGATGTGAAACCAATGTCCATTTAATATTTATGCCGCCGGGGACAGAACGTTGCCAGCATTTTTGGTTCGTCTATTGTTTACTTGGATGTACGTAAAACAGACAGGTAGTCACGCGATATACATACGTGGAACGTCATTAAATTCTGCCGCAGCTCATCATCGTTTTAGTCGACGCTTTAGTGCAAATGATACACTTGTTAACATGGTATGTTAGTTGGGGTAGACACAGCATAGTACGACGGTGATCGTCTCTTATACCGCCGGTCGTTCAACATCATCATCTATAGACATGAATGTAGATTACTTGTTGACGTCAAGGAGCCCAGCGGGATTCAATATCAAATATTCATTTCTCTGTAACTAAGCATCCATTCGTTTTATATCTTGGTCTCAGGAGCACAAAACAAACCTCTATCACAACTGAGCAATTAAACCACCCGCAATCACACACCCCAGCTGCTGTATTCTTGTCTCGCCTACTGTTCTCCACTCGGATTGTGCCTCTTATATCTAGCGACGCGGTGTTATTTCCAGCCGCTTTGCTAACATGTGTACAGCGTTTTGTGTGGCTCCCATACTGTCAACCAATCCAGCCTGGCATCGGCGAAATATGGCTCGCTCAACTTT
>NW_003303590.1:77859-95790 GCF_000142945.1 Phytophthora infestans T30-4
CGTCAAGGAGCCCAGCGGGATTCAATACCAATTATATATCATTTCTCTGTAACTAAGCATCCATTCGTTTTATTTTTTTGGTCTCAGGAGCACAAAACAAACCTCTATCACAACTGAGCAATTAAACCACCCGCAATCACACACCCCAGCTGCTGTATTCTTGTCTCGCCTACTGTTCTCCACTCGGATTGGCCTCTTATATCTAGCGACGCGGTGTTATTCCAGCCGCTTTGCTAACATATGTACAGCGTTTTGTTGTCGCTCTCACTACTGTCATCCAATCCAGTCTGGCATCGGCGAAAAAGGCTCGCTCAAATTTGACAGTGATTTTGTTTCCACGTTCCCACTCTCGAAAGCCTCACTGTAAACTCAGGGATTGGAAGAAATGAATTGATTGTTAATATTGACATAATTGTAGGGGGCAATATTGATTGTTCAAGACCTATACAACATCCACTGGAATTGTTTAGCATTTTTCAAAGAAAGGTAGACTGCACTCTTCTGAACCGCCATTGACCTCGTCAGTGGGGTTTTACAGTCTTGGATGTGAAACCAATGTCCATTTAATATTTATGCCGCCGGGGACAGGACGTTGCCAGCATTTTTGGTTCGTCTATTGTTTACTTGGATGTACGTAAAACAGACAGGTAGTCACGCGATATACATACGTGGAACGTCATTAAATTCTGCCGCAGTTCATCATCGTTTTAGTCGACGCTTTAGTGCAAATGATACACTTGTTAACACGGTATGTTAGTTGGGGTAGACACAGCATAGTACGACGGTGATCGTCTCTTAGACCGCCGGTCGTTCAACATCATCATCTATAGACATGAATGTAGATTACTTGTTGACGTCAAGGAGCCCAGCGGGATTCAATATCAAATATTCATTTCTCTGTAACTAAGCATCCATTCGTTTTATATCTTGGTCTCAGGAACACAAAACAAACCTCTATCACAACTGAGCAATTAAACCACCCGCAATCACACACCCCAGCTGCTGTATTCTTGTCTCGCCTACTGTTCTCCACTCGGATTGGCCTCTTGTCTCTAGCGACGCGGTGTTATTCCAGCCGCTTTGTAGCATGTGTACAGCGTTTTGTTGTCGCTCCCACTACTGTCATCCAATCCAGTCTGGCATCGGCGAAAAAGGCTCGCTCAAATTTGACAATGATTTTGTTTCCACGTTCCCACTCTCGAAAGCCTCACTGTAAACTCAGGGATTGGAAGAAATAAACTGATTGTTAATATTGACAAAACTGTAGGGGGCAATATTGATTGTCAAGACCTATACAACATCCACTGGAATTGTTTAGCATTTTTCTAAGGAAGGTAGATTGCACTCTTCTGAACTGCCATTGACCTCGTCCGTGGGGTTACACAGCCTTGGATGGGACAATCAATGTCCATTTAATATTTATGCCACCGCGGACAGAACGTTGCCAGCATTTTGGTTCGTCTATTGCTTACTTGGATGTACGTAAAACAGACAGGTAGTCACGAGATATACATACGTGGAACGTCATTAAATGCTGCCGCAGTTCATCATCGTTTTAGTCGACGCTTTAGTGCAAATGATACACTTGTTAACATGGTATGTTAGTTGGGGTAGACACAGCATAGTACGACGGTGATCGTCTCTTAGACCGCCGGTCGTTCAACATCGTCATCTATAGACATGAATGAAGATTACTTGTTGACGTCAAGGAGCCCAGCGGGGTTCAATATCAAATATTCATTTCTCTGTAACTAAGCATCCATTCATTTTATATATTGGTCTCAGGAACACAAAACAAACCTCTATTACAACTGAGCAATTAAACCACCCGCAATCACACACTTCAGCTGCTGTATTCTTGTCTCGCCTACTGTTCTCCACTCGGATTGGTCTCTTGTCTCTAGCGACGCGGTGTTATTCCAGCCGCTTTGCTAACATGTGTACAGCGTTTTGTTGTCGCTCCCACTACTGTCATCCAATCCAGTCTGGCATCGGCGAAAAAGGCTCGCTCAAATTTGACAATGATTTTGTTTCTACGTTCGCACTCTCGAAAGCCTCACTGTAAAATCAGGGATTGGAAGAAATGAATTGATTGTTAATATTGACAAAACTGTAGGGGGCAATATTGATTATCAAGACCTATACAACATCCACTGGAATTGTTTAGCATTTTTTCTAAGGAAGGTAGACTGCACTTTTCGGGACCGCCATTGATCTCGTCAGTGGGGTTTTCCAGTCTTGGATGTGAAACCAATGTCCATTTAATAATTATGCCGCCGGGGACAGAACGTTGCCAGCATTTTGGTTCGTCTATTGCTTACTTGGATGTACGTAAAACAGACAGGTAGTCACGAGATATACATACGTGGAACGTCATTAAGTGCTGCCGCAGCTCATCATCGTTTTAGTCGACGCTTTAGTGCAAATGATACACTTGTTACCATGGTTTGCTAGTTGGGGTAGACACAGCATAGTACGACGGTGATCGTCGCTTAGACCGCCGGTCGTTCAACATCGTCATCTATAGACATGAATGAAGATTACTTGTTGACGGCAAGGAGCCCATCGGGGTTCAATATCAAATATTCATTTCTCTGTAACTAAGCATCCCATTCATTTTATATCTTGGTCTCAGGAACACAAAACAAACCTCTATTACAACTGAGCAATTAAACCACCCGCAATCACACACTTCAGCTGCTGTATTCTTGTCTCGCCTACTGTTCTCCACTCGGATTGGCCTCTTGTCTCTAGCGACGCGGTGTTATTCCAGCCGCTTTGGTAACATGTGTACAGCGTTTTGTTGTCGCTCCCACTACTGTCATCCAATCCAGTCTGGCATCGGCGAAAAAGGCTCGCTCAAATTTGACAATGATTTTGTTTCCACGTTCCGACTCTCGAAAGCCTCACTGTAAACTCAGGGATTGGAAGAAATGAATTGATTGTTAATATTGACAAAATTGTAGGGGGCAATATTGATTGTCAAGACCTATACAACATCCACTGGAATTGTTTAGCATTTTTCTAGAAGGAAGGTAGATTACACTCTTCTGAACCGCCATTGACCTCGTCAGTAGGTTTTACAGTCTTGGATGTGAAACCAATGTCCATTTAATATTTATGCCGCCGGGGACAGAACGTTGCCAGCATTTTTGGTTCGTCTATTGTTTACTTGGATGTACGTAAAACAGACAGGTAGTCACGCGATATACATACGTGGAACGTCATTAAATTCTGCCGCAGTTCATCATCGTTTTAGTCGACGCTTTAGTGCAAATGATACACTTGTTAACACGGTATGTTAGCTGGGGTAGACACAGCATAGTACGACGGTGATCGTCTCTTAGACCGCCGGTCGTTCAACATCATCATCTATAGACATGAATGTAGATTACTTGTTGACGTCAAGGAGCCAAGCGGGGTTCAATATCAAATATTCATTTCTCTGTAACTAAGCATCCATTCGTTTTATATCTTGGTCTCAGGAACACAAAACAAACCTCTATCACAATTGAGCAATTAAACCACCCGCAATCACACACCCCAGCTGCTGTATTCTTGTCTCGCCTACTGTTCTCCACTCGGATTGGTCTCTTGTCTCTAGCGACGCGGTGTTATTCCAGCCGCTTTGCTAACATGTGTACAGCGTTTTGTTGTCGCTCCCACTACTGTCATCCAATCCAGTCTGGCATCGGCGAAAAAGGCTCGCTCAAATTTGACAGTGATTTTGTTTCCACGTTCCCACTCTCGAAATCCTCACTGTAAACTCAGGGATTGGAAGAAATGAATTGATTGTTAATATTGACATAATTGTAGGGGGCAATATTGATTGTCAAGACCTATACAACATCCACTGGAATTGTTTAGCATTTTTCTAAGGAATATAGATTACACTCTTCGGAACCGCCATTGATCTCGTCAGTGGGGTTTTACAGTCTTGGATGTGAAACCAATGTCCATTTAATATTTATGCCGCCGGGGACAGAACGTTGCCAGCATTTTTGGTTCGTCTATTGTTTACTTGGATGTACGTAAAACAGACAGGTAGTCACGAGATATACATACGTGGAACGTCATTAAATGCTGCCGCAGTTCATCATCGTTTTAGTCGACGCTTTAGTGCAAATGATACACTTGTTAACATGGTATGTTAGTTGGGGTAGACACAGCATAGTACGACGGTGATCGTCTCTTAGAGCGCTGGTCGTTCAACATCATCATCTATAGACATGAACGTAGATTACTTGTTGACGTCAAGGAGCCCAGCGGGGTTCAATATCAAATATTCATTTCTCTGTAACTAAGCATCCATTCATTTTATATCTTGGTCTCAGGAACACAAAACAAACCTCTATCACAACTGAGCAATTAAACCACCCGCAATCACACACCCCAGCTGCTGTATTCTTGTCTCGCCTACTGTTCTCCACTCGGATTGGCCTCTTGTCTCTAGCGACGCGGTGTTATTCCAGCCGCTTTGCTAACATGTGTACAGCGTTTTGCTGTCGCTCCCACTACTGTCATCCAATCCAGTCTGGCATCGGCGAAAAGGCTCGCTCAAATTTGACAGTGATTTTGTTTCCACGTTCCCACTCTCGAAATCCTCACTGTAAACTCAGGGATTGGAAGAAATAAATTCATTGTTAATATTGACAAAATTGTAGGGGGCAATATTGATTGTCAAGACCTATACAACATCCACTGGAATTGTTTAGCATTTTTCTAAAGAAAGTAGACTGCACTCTTCTGAACCGCCATTGACCTCGTCAGTGGGGTTTTACAGTCTGGATGTGAAACCAATGTCCATTTAATATCTATGCCGCCGGGGAACAGAACGTTGCCAGCATTTTTGGTTCGTCTATTGTTTACTTGGATGTACGTAAAACAGACAGGTAGTCACGCGATATACATACGTGGAACGTCATTAAATTCTGCCGCAGCTCATCATCGTTTTAGTCGACGCTTTAGTGCAAATGATACACTTGTTAACACGGTATGTTAGTTGGGGTAGACACAGCATAGTACGACGGTGATCGTCTCTTAGACCGCCGGTCGTTCAACATCATCATCTATAGACATGAATGTAGATTACTTGTTGACGTCAAGGAGCCCAGCGGGATTCAATATCAAATATTCATTTCTCTGTAACTAAGCATCCATTCATTTTATATCTTGGTCTCAGGAACACAAAACAAACCTCTATCACAACTGAGCAATTAAACCACCCGCAATCACACACCCCAGCTGCTGTATCCTTGTCTCGCCTACGGTTCTCCACTCGGATTGGCCTCTTGCCTCTAGCGACGCGGTGTTATTCCAGCCGCTTTGATAACATGTGTACAGCGTTTTGTTGTCGCTCCCATACTGTCGTCCAATCCAGTCTGGCATCGGCGAAAAAGGCTCGCTCAAATTTGACAATGATTTTGTTTCCACGTTCCCACTCTCGAAAGCCTCACTGTAAACTCAGGGATTGGAAGAAATGAATTGATTGTTAATATTGACAAAATTGTAGGGGGCAATATTGATTGTCAAGACCTATACAACATCCACTGGAATTGTTTAGCATTTTTCTAAGGAAGGTAGATTACACTCTTCGGAACCGCCATTGATCTCGTCAGTGGGGTTTTACAGTCTTGGATGTGAAACCAATGTCCATTTAATATTTATGCCGCCGGGGACAGAACGTTGCCAGCATTTTGGTTCGTCTATTGTTTACTTGGATGCACGTAAAACAGACAGGTAGTCACGAGATATACATACGTGGAACGTCATTAAATGCTGCCGCAGTTCATCATCGTTTTAGTCGACGCTTTAGTGCAAATGATACACTTGTTAACATGGTATGTTAGTTGGGGTAGACACAGCATAGTACGACGGTGATCGTCTCTTAGACCGCCGGTCGTTCAACATTATCATCTATAGACATGAATGTAGATTACTTGTTGACGTCAAGGAGCCCATCGGGGTTCAATATCAAATATTCATTTCTCTGTAACTAAGCATCCATTCATTTTATATCTTGGTCTCAGGAGCACAAACCAAACATCTATCACAACTGAGCAATTAAACCACCCGCAATCACACACCCCAGCTGCTGTATTCTTGTCTCGCCTACTGTTCTCCACTCGGATTGGCCTCTTGCCTCTAGCGACGCGGTGTTATTCCAGCCGCTTTGCTAACATGTGTACAGCGTTTTGTTGTCGCTCCCATACTGTCATCCAATCCAGTCTGGCATCGGCGAAAAAGGCTCGCTCAAATTTGACAATGATTTTGTTTCCACGTTCCGACTCTCGAAAGCCTCACTGTAAACTCAGGGATTGGAAGAAATGAATTGATTGTTAATATTGACAAAATTGTAGGGGGCAATATTGATTGTCAAGACCTATACAACATCCACTGGAATTGTTTAGCATTTTTCTAGAAGGAAGGTAGATTACACTCTTCTGAACCGCCATTGACCTCGTCAGTGGGGTTACACAGTCTTGGATGTGAAACCAATGTCCATTTAATATTTATGCCACTGGGGACAGAACGTTGCCAGCATTTTTGGTTCGTCTATTGTTTACTTGGATGTACGTAAAACAGACAGGTAGTCACGCGATATACATACGTGGAACGTCATTAAATGCTGCCGCAGTTCATCATCGTTTTAGTCGACGCTTTAGTGCAAATGATACACTTGTTAACATGGTATGTTAGTTGGGGTAGACACAGCATAGTACGACGGTGATCGTCTCTTAGACCGCCGGTCGTTCAACATCGTCATCTATAGACATGAATGTAGATTACTTGTTGACGTCAAGGAGCCCAGCGGGGTTCAATATCAAATATTCATTTCTCTGTAACGAAGCATCCATTCGTTTTATATCTTGGTCTCAGGAACACAAAACAAACCTCTATCACAACTGAGCAACTAAACCACCCGCAATCACACACCCCAGCTGCTGTATTCTTGTCTCGTCTACTGTTCTCCACTCGGATTGGCCATTTGTCTCTAGCGACGCGGGGTTATTCCAGCCGCTTTGCTAACATGTGTACAGCGTTTTGCTGTCGCTCCCACTACTGTCATCCAATCCAGTCTGGCATCGGCGAAAAAGGCTCGCTCAAATTTGACAATGATTTTGTTTCCACGTTCCCACTCTCGAAATCCTCACTGTAAACTCAGGGATTGGAAGAAATAAACTGATTGTTAATATTGACAAAATTGTAGGGGGCAATATTGATTGTCAAGACCTATACAACATCCACTGGAATTGTTTAGCATTTTTCTAAGGAAGGTAGACTGCACTTTTCTGAACCGCCATTGACCTCGTCAGTGGGGTTTTACAGTCTTGGATGTAAAACCAATGTCCATTTAATATTTATGCCGCCGGGGACAGAACGTTGCCAGCATTTTTGGTTCGTCTATTGTTTACTTGGATGTACGTAAAACAGACAGGTAGTCACGCGATATACATACGTGGAACGTCATTAAATTCTGCCGCAGTTCATCATCGTTTTAGTCGACGCTTTAGTGCAAATGATACACTTGTTAACATGGTATGTTAGTTGGGGTAGACACAGCATAGTACGACGGTGATCGTCTCTTAGACCGCCGGTCGTTCAACATCATCATCTATAGACATGAATGTAGATTACTTGTTGACGTCAAGGAGCCCAGCGGGATTCAATATCAATATTCATTTCTCTGTAACGAAGCATCCATTCGTTTTATATCTTGGTCTCAGGAACACAAAACAAACCTCTATTACAACTGAGCAATTAAACCACCCGCAATCACACACCTCAGCTGCTGTATTCTTGTCTCGCCTACTGTTCTCCACTCGGATTGGCCTCTTGCCTCTAGCGACGCGGTGTTATTCCAGCCGCTTTGCTAACATGTGTACAGCGTTTTGTTGTCGCTCCCACTACTGTCATCCAATCCAGTCTGGCATCGGCGAAAAAGGCTCGCTCAAATTTGACAGTGATTTTGTTTCCACGTTCCCACTCTCGAAATCCTCACTGTAAACTCAGGGATTGGAAGAAATGAATTGATTGTTAATATTGACAAAACTGTAGGGGGCAATATTGATTGTCAAGACCTATACAACATCCACTGGAATTGTTTAGCATTTTTCTAAGGAAGGTAGACTGCACTCTTCTGAACCGCCATTGACCTCGTCAGTGGGGTTTTACAGTCTTGGATGTGAAACCAATGTCCATTTAATATTTATGCCGCCGGGGACAGAACGTTGCCAGCATTTTTGGCTCGTCTATTGTTTACTTGGATGTACGTAAAACAGACAGGTAGTCACGCGATATACATACGTGGAACGTCATTAAATGCTGCCGCAGCTCCTCATCGTTTTAGTCGACGCTTTAGTGCAAATGATACACTTGTTAACATGGTATGTTAGTTGGGGTAGACACAGCATAGTACGACGGTGATCGTCTCTTAGACCGCCGGTCGTTCAACATCGTCATCTATAGACATGAATGAAGATTACTTGTTGACGTCAAGGAGCCCAGCGGGGTTCAATATCAAATATTCATTTCTCTGTAACTAAGCATCCATTCATTTTATATCTTGGTCTCAGGAACACAAAACAAACCTCTATCACAACTGAGCAATTAAACCACCCGCAATCACACACCCCAGCTGCTGTATTCTTGTCTCGCCTACTGTTCTCCACTCGGATTGGCCTCTTATATCTAGCGACGCGGTGTTTTTCCAGCCGCTTTGCTAACATGTGTACAGAGTTTTGTTGTCGCTCCCACTATTGTCATCCAATCCAGTCTGGCATCGGCGAAAAAGGCTCGCTCAAATTTGACAGTGATTTTGTTTCCACGTTCCCACTCTCGAAAGCCTCACTGTAAACTCAGGGATTAGAAGAAATGAATTGATTGTTAATATTGACATAATTGTAGGGGGCAATATTGATTGTCAAGACCTATACAACATCCACTGGAATTGTTTAGCATTTTTCTAAGGAAGGTAGATTACACTCTTCGGAACCGCCATTGATCTCGTCAGTGGGGTTTTACAGTCTTGGATGTGAAACCAATGTCCATTTAATATTTATGCCGCCGGGGACAGAACGTTGCCAGCATTTTTGGTTCGTCTATTGTTTACTTGGATGTACGTAAAACAGACAGGTAGTCACGCGATATACATACGTGGAACGTCATTAAATTCTGCCGCAGTTCATCATCGTTTTAGTCGACGCTTTAGTGCAAATGATACACTTGTTAACATGGTATGTTAGTTGGGGTAGACACAGCATAGTACGACGGTGATCGTCTCTTAGACCGCCGGTCGTTCAACATCGTCATCTATAGACATGAATGAAGATTACTTGTTGACGTCAAGGAGCCCAGCGGGGTTCAATATCAAATATTCATTTCTCTGTAACTAAGCATCCATTCGTTTTATATCTTGGTCTCAGGAGCACAAAACAAACCTCTATCACAACTGAGCAATTAAACCACCCGCAATCACACACCCCAGCTGCTGTATTCTTGTCTCGCCTACTGTTCTCCACTCGGATTGGCCTCTTATATCTAGCGACGCGGTGTTATTCCAGCCGCTTTGCTAACATGTGTACAGCGTTTTGTTGTCGCTCCCATACTGTCATCCAATCCAGTCTGGCATCGGCGAAAAAGGCTCGCTCAAATTTGACAATGATTTTGTTTCCACGTTCCGACTCTCGAAAGCCTCACTGTAAAATCAGGGATTGGAAGAAATGAATTGATTGTTAATATTGACAAAATTGTAGGGGGCAATATTGATTGTCAAGACCTATACAACATCCACTGGAATTGTTTAGCGTTTTTCTAGAAGGAAGGTAGATTACACTCTTCGGAACCGCCATTGATCTCGTCAGTGGGGTTTTACAGTCTTGGATGTGAAACCAATGTCCATTTAATATTTATGCCGCCGGGGACAGAACGTTGCCAGCATTTTGGGTCGTCTATTGCTTACTTGGATGTACGTAAAACAGACAGGTAGTCACGAGATATACATACGTGGAACGTCATTAAATGCCGCCGCAGTTCATCATCGTTTAGTCGACGCTTTAGTGCAAATGATACACTTGTTAACATGGTATGCTAGTTAAGGTAGACACAGCATAGTACGACGGTGATCGTCTCTTAGACCGCCGGTCGTTCAACATCGTCATCTATAGACATGAGTGAAGATTACTTGTTGACGTCAAGGAGCCCAGCGGGGTTCAATATCAAATATTCATTTCTCTGTAACTAAGCATCCATTCATTTTATATCTTGGTCTCAGGAACACAAAACAAACCTCTATCACAACTGAGCAATTAAACCACCCGCAATCACACACCCCAGCTGCTGTATTCTTGTCTCGTCTACTGTTCTCCACTCGGATTGGCCATTTGTCTCTAGCGACGCGGTGTTATTCCAGCCGCTTTGCTAACATGTGTACAGCGTTTTGCTGTCGCTCCCACTACTGTCATCCAATCCAGTCTGGCATCGGCGAAAAAGGCTCGCTCAAATTTGACAATGATTTTGTTTCCACGTTCCGACTCTCGAAAGCCTCACTGTAAACTCAGGGATTGGAAGAAATGAATTGATTGTTAATATTGACAAAATTGTAGGGGGCAATATTGATTGTCAAGACCTATACAACATCCACTGGAATTGTTTAGCATTTTTCTAGAAGGAAGGTAGATTACACTCTTCTGAACCGCCATTGACCTCGTCAGTGGGTTTTTCCAGTCTTGGATGTGAAACCAATGTCCATTTAATATTTATGCCGCCGGGGACAGAACGTTGCCAGCATTTTGGTTCGTCTATTGTTTACTTGGATGCACGTAAAACAGACAGGTAGTCACGAGATATACATACGTTGGACGTCATTAAATGCTGGCCGCAGTTCATCATCGTTTTAGTCGACGCTTTAGTGGCAAATGATACACTTGTTAACATGGTATGTTAGTTGGGGTAGACACAGCATAGTACGACGGTGATCGTCTCTTAGACCGCCGGTCGTTCAACATCATCATCTATAGACATGAATGTAGATTACTTGTTGATGTCAAGGAGCCCAGCGGGGTTCAATATCAAATATTCATTTCTCTGTAACTAAGCATCCATTCGTTTTATATCTTGGTCTCAGGAACACAAAACAAACCTCTATCACAACTGAGCAATTAAACCACCCGCAATCACACACCCCAGCTGCTGTATTCTTGTCTCGCCTACTGTTCTCCACTCGGATTGGCCTCTTGTCTCTAGCCACGCGGTGTTATTCCAGCCGCTTTGCTAACATGTGTACAGCGTTTTGTTATCGCTCCCACTACTGTCATCCAATCCAGTCTGGCATCGGCGAAAAAGGCTCGCTCAAATTTGACAGTGATTTTGTTTCCACGTTCCCACTCTCGAAATCCTCACTGTAAACTCAGGTATTGGAAGAAATGAATTGATTGTTAATATTGACAAAACTGTAGGGGGCAATATTGATTGTCAAGACCTATACAACATCCACTGGAATTGTTTAGCATTTTTCTAAGGAAGGTAGACCGCACTCTTCTGAACCGCCATTGACCTCGTCCGTGGGGTTTTACAGTCTTGGATGTGAAACCAATGTCCATTTAATATTTATGCCGCCGGGGACAGAACGTTGCCAGCATTTTTGGTTCGTCTATTGTTTACTTGGATGTACGTAAAACATACAGGTAGTCACGAGATATACATACGTGGAACGTCATTAAATTCTGCCGCAGTTCATCATCGTTTTAGTCGACGCTTTAGTGCAAATGATACACTTGTTAATACGGTATGTTAGTTGCGGTAGACACAGCATAGTACGACGGTGATCGTCTCTTAGACCGCCGGTCGTTCAACATCGTCATCTATAGACATGAATGTAGATTACTTGTTGACGTCAAGGAGCCCAGCGGGGTTCAATATCAAATATTCATTTCTCTGTAACTAAGCATCCATTCATTTTATATCTTGGTCTCAGGAGCACAAAACAAACCTCTATCACAACTGAGCAATTAAACCACCCGCAATCACACACCCCAGCTGCTGTATTCTTGTCTCGCCTACGGTTCTCCACTCGGATTGGCCTCTTGCCTCTAGCGACGCGGTGTTATTCCAGCCGCTTTGCTAACATGTGTACAGCGTTTTGTTATCGCTCCCACTACTGTCATCCAATCCAGTCTGGCATCGGCGAAAAAGGCTCGCTCAAATTTGACAATGATTTTGTTTCCACGTTCCGACTCTCGAAAGCCTCACTGTAAACTCAGGGATTGGAAGAAATAAACTGATTGTTAATATTGACAAAACTGTAGGGGGCAATATTGATTGTCAAGACCTATACAACATCCACTGGAATTGTTTAGCATTTTTCTAAGGAAGGTAGACTGCACTCTTCTGAACCGCCATTGACCTCGTCAGTGGGGTTTTACAGTCTTGGATGTGAAACCAATGTCCATTTAATATTTATGCCGCCGGGGACAGAACGTTGCCAGCATTTTTGGCTCGTCTATTGTTTACTTGGATGTACGTAAAACAGGCAGGTAGTCACGAGATATACATACGTGGAACGTCATTAAATGCTGCCGCAGTTCATCATCGTTTTAGTCGACGCTTTAGTGCAAATGATACACTTGCTAACATGGTATGTTAGTTGGGGTAGACACAGCATAGTACGACGGTGATCGTCTCTTAGACCGCCGGTCGTTCAACATCATCATCTATAGACATGAATGTAGATTACTTGTTGACGTCAAGGAGCCCAGCGGGGTTCAATATCAAATATTCATTTCTCTGTAACTAAGCATCCATTCGTTTTATATCTTGGTCTCAGGAACACAAAACAAACCTCTATCACAACTGAGCAATTAAACAACCCGCAATCACACACCCCAGCTGCTGTATCCTTGTCTCGCCTACGGTTCTCCACTCGGATTGGCCTCTTGTCTCTAGCGACGCGGTGTTATTCCAGCCGCTTTGCTAACATGTGTACAGCGTTTTGTTGTCGCTCCCACTACTGTCATCCAATCCAGTCTGGCATCGGCGAAAAAGGCTCGCTCAAATTTGACAGTGATTTTGTTTCCACGTTCCCACTCTCGAAATCCTCACTGTAAACTCAGGGATTGGAAGAAATGAATTGATTGTTAATATTGACAAAACTGTAGGGGGCAATATTGATTGTCAAGACCTATACAACATCCACTGGAATTGTTTAGCATTTTTCTAAGGAAGGTAGACTGCACTCTTCTGAACCGCCATTGACCTCGTCAGTGGGGTTTTACAGTCTTGGATGTGAAACCAATGTCCATTTAATATTTATGCCGCCGGGGACAGGACGTTGCCAGCATTTTGGTTCGTCTATTGCTTACTTGGATGTACGTGAAACAGACAGGTAGTCACGAGATATACATACGTGGAACGTCATTAAATGCTGCCGCAGTTCATCATCGTTTTAGTCGACGCTTTAGTGCAAATGATAAACTTGTTAACTTTGTATGTTAGTTGGGGTAGACACAGCATAGTACGACGGTGATCGTCTCTTAGACCGCCGGTCGTTCAACATCGTCATCTATAGACATGAATGAAGATTACTTGTTGACGTCAAGGAGCCCAGCGGGGTTCAATATCAAATATTCATTTCTCTGTAACTAAGCATCCATTCATTTTATATCTTGGTCTCAGGAGCACAAAACAAACCTCTATCACAACTGAGCAATTAAACCACCCGCAATCACACACCCCAGCTGCTGTATCCTTGTCTCGCCTACTGTTCTCCACTCGGATTGGCCTCTTGCCTCTAGCGACGCGGTGTTATTCCAGCCGCTTTGCTAACATGTGTACAGCGTTTTGTTGTCGCTCCCATACTGTCGTCCAATCCAGTCTGGCATCGGCGAAAAAGGCTCGCTCAAATTTGACAATGATTTTGTTTCCACGTTCCCACTCTCGAAAGCCTCACTGTAAACTCAGGGATTGGAAGAAATGAATTGATTGTTAATATTGACAAAATTGTAGGGGGCAATATTGATTGTCAAGACCTATACAACATCCACTGGAATTGTTTAGCGTTTTTCTAAGAGGAAGGTAGATTACACTCTCCGGAACCGCCATTGATCTCGTCAGTGGGGTTTTACAGTCTTGGATGTGAAACCAATGTCCATTTAATATTTATGCCGCCGGGGACAGAACGTTGCCAGCATTTTGGTTCGTCTATTGCTTACTACCGATTACGTAAAACAGACAGGTAGTCACGAGATATACATACGTGGACGGCCATTAAGTGCTGCCGCAGCTCATCATCGTTTTAGTCGACGCTTTAGTGCAAATGATACACTTGTTAACATGGTATGTTAGTTGCGGTAGACACAGCATAGTACGACGGTGATCGTCTCTTAGACCGCCGGTCGTTCAACATCGTCATCTATAGACATGAATGAAGATTACTTGTTGACGTCAAGGAGCCCAGCGGGGTTCAATATCAAATATTCATTTCTCTGAAACTAAGCATCCATTCATTTTATATCTTGGCCTCAGGAACACAAAACAAACCTCTATCACAACTGAGCAATTAAACCACCCGCAATCACACACCCCAGCTGCTGTATCCTTGTCTCGCCTACTGTTCTCCACTCGGATTGGCCTCTTGCCTCTAGCGACGCGGTGTTATTCCAGCCGCTTTGCTAACATGTGTACAGCGTTTTGTTGTCGCTCCCACTACTGTCATCCAATCCAGTCTGGCATCGGCGAAAAAGGCTCGCTCAAATTTGACAATGATTTTGTCTCCCCGTTCCGACTCTCGAAAGCCTCACTGTAAACTCAGGGATTGGAAGAAATGAATTGATTGTTAATATTGACAGAACTGTAGGGGGCAATATTGATTGTCAAGACCTATACAACATCCACTGGAATTGTTTAGCATTTTTCTAAGGAAGGTAGACTGCACTCTTCTGAACCGCCATTGACCTCGTCAGTGGGGTTTTACAGTCTTGGATGTGAAACCAATGTCCATTTAATATTTATGCCGCCGGGGACAGAACGTTGCCAGCATTTTTGGCTCGTCTATTGTTTACTTGGATGTACGTAAAACAGACAGGTAGTCACGCGATATACATACGTGGAACGTCATTAAATGCTGCCGCAGTTCATCATCGTTTTAGTCGACGCTTTAGTGCAAATGATACACTTGCTAACATGGTATGTTAGTTGGGGTAGACACAGCATAGTACGACGGTGATCGTCTCTTAGACCGCCGGTCGTTCAACATCATCATCTATAGACATGAATGTAGATTACTTGTTGACGTCAAGGAGCCCAGCGGGGTTCAATATCAAATATTCATTTCTCTGTAACTAAGCATCCATTCGTTTTATATCTTGGTCTCAGGAGCACAAAACAAACCTCTATCACAACTGAGCAATTAAACCACCCGCAATCACACACCCCAGCTGCTGTATTCTTGTCTCGCCTACTGTTCTCCACTCGGATTGGCCTCTTGCCTCTAGCGACGCGGTGTTATTCCAGCCGCTTTGCTAACATGTGTACAGCGTTTTGTTGTCGCTCCCATACTGTCATCCAATCCAGTCTGGCATCGGCGAAAAAGGCTCGCTCAAATTTGACAATGATTTTGTTTCCACGTTCCGACTCTCGAAAGCCTCACTGTAAACTCAGGGATTGGAAGAAATGAATTGATTGTTAATATTGACAAAATTGTAGGGGGCAATATTGAATTTTATTTCCAAGACCCCACTATAACAACCATCCACTGGAATAGTTTAGGAATTTTTCTAATGGGAAGATAGACAAAACTCGTCGGGGGCAATCATTGATCTCGTCAGAGGACCTATACAGTCATCCAAACTCGTAGGGGGCCATATTGATGGAAAGACACATACAGCAACTCCTGGGTTTATCATTTTTCTAGAAGGCAAGGTAGAGACTGGCCAAACTCTTCTGAACCGCCATTGACCTCGTCAAGTGGGGTTTTACATGTCTTGGAATTGTTTGGCGAAACAAACAAATAAGGGTCCATTTAATATTTATGCCGCCGGAGGATCTAGTAAACGAGTTTGCCAGCATTTTTGGTTCGTCTATTTGTTTACTTGACGATTTACAGGCCGGCAGGGTAAAAAACAGACCTTCAGGTTTTAGGTCACCGCGGTAATAACATTACCAGCGTTTGGGGAAGACCATTGCTAAATTGGCTGCCCGAAAAACAGCTCATCATTCACGAGTTTTAGATCGGTGGAACGCCTTTAAGTGCAACATGATTACATCTTGGTTTTAGACATGGTATGTTAGTTGGGGTAGACACAGCATAGTTAACGACGGTATGTTCGTTCTCTTAGACACAGCATAGTACGACGGTGATCGTCTCTTAGACCGCCGGTCGTTCAACATCGTCATCTATAGACATGAATGTAGATTACTTGTTGACGTCAAAGGAGCCCAGCGGGGTTCAATATCAAATATTCATTTCTCTGTAACTAAGCATCCATTCATTTTATATCTTTGTCTCAGGAGCACAAAACAAACCTCTATCACAACTGAGCAATTAAACCACCCGCAATCACACACCCCAGCTGCTGTATTCTTGTCTCGCCTACGGTTCTCCACTCGGATTGGCCTCTTGCCTCTAGCGACGCGGTGTTATTCCAGCCGCTTTGCTAACATGTGTACAGCGTTTTGTTGTCGCTCCCACTACTGTCATCCAATCCAGTCTGGCATCGGCGAAAAAGGCTCGCTCAAATTTGACAATGATTTTGTTTCCACGTTCCGACTCTCGAAAGCCTCACTGTAAACTCAGGGATTGGAAGAAATGAATTGATTGTTAATATTGACAAAATTGTAGGGGGCAATATTGATTGTCAAGACCTATACAACATCCACTGGAATTGTTTAGCATTTTTCTAGAAGGAAGGTAGATTACACTCTTCTGAACCGCCATTGACCTCGTCAGTGGGGTTACACAGTCTTGGATGTGAAACCAATGTCCATTTAATATTTATGCCGCCAGAGACAGAACGTTGCCAGCATTTTGGTTCGTCTATTGTTTACTTGGATGTACGTAAAACAGACAGGTAGTCACGAGATATACATACGTGGAACGTCATTAAATGCTGCCGCAGTTCATCATCGTTTCAGTCGACGCTTTAGTGCAAATGATACACTTGTTAACATGGTATGCTAGTTAAGGTAGACACAGCATAGTACGACGGTGATCGTCTCTTAGACCGCCGGTCGTTCAACATCGTCATCTATAGACATGAATGAAGATTACTTGTTGACGTCAAGGAGCCCAGCGGGGTTCAATATCAAATATTCATTTCTCTGTAACTAAGCATCCATTCATTTTATATCTTGGTCTCAGGAACACAAAACAAACCTCTATCACAACTGAGCAATTAAACCACCCGCAATCACACACCCCAGCTGCTGTATCCTTGTCTCGCCTACGGTTCTCCACTCGGATTGGCCTCTTATATCTAGCGACGCGGTGTTATTCCAGCCGCTTTGCTAACATGTGTACAGAGTTTTGTTGTCGCTCCCACTACTGCCATCCAATCCAGTCTGGCATCGGCGAAAAAGGCTCGCTCAAATCTAACAATGATTTTGTTTCCACGTTCCCACTCTCGAAAGCCTCACTGTAAACTCAGGGATTGGAAGAAATGAATTGATTGTTAATATTGACAAAATTGTAGGGGGCAATATTGATTGTCAAGACCTATACAACATCCACTGGAATTGTTTAGCGTTTTTCTAGAAGGAAGGTACATTGCGCTCTTCGGAACCGCCATGATATTTTACTCCAGGTAAATCTTTTACCCGACCACCTCTAATTAATACAATTGAATGCTCTTGTAAAGTATGTCCTATACCCGGAATATATGTAATTATCGTATACCTACTAAATAAATGGACTTTTGCTACTTTACGCATAGCTGAATT
>NW_003303590.1:97712-101383 GCF_000142945.1 Phytophthora infestans T30-4
TTCAATTATCAAAATATTCATGTCGTCTAGGTACTTAAAGGCATTCCATTCCATTTTTATTATCTTTGGGTCTGCAGGAAACAACAAAAACAAATCCTCTATCCCACAGATGGAGCATATTAAAACCCCCCCGCAATCACCACACCCCCGAGCTGCTTGTATTCCTTGTCCTCGCCTACGGGTTCCTCCACCTCGAGATGGGCCCTCTGGCCTCTACGCG
Organism: Phytophthora infestans T30-4; assembly: GCF_000142945.1. NCBI lineage: Eukaryota > Oomycota > Peronosporomycetes > Peronosporales > Peronosporaceae > Phytophthora > Phytophthora infestans. The sequence continues at coordinate 97,933 of NW_003303590.1, forward strand.
CGCGGGGTGTTATTCACAGCCCGCTTTGCTTACCATGTGTACAGCGTTTTTGTTGTCGCTCCCATATTGTCATACAATCCAGTCTGGCATCGGCGAAAAAGGCTCGCTCAAATTTGACAAATGATTTTGGTTTCCACGTTCCGACTCTCGAAAGCCTCACTGTAAACTCAGGGATTGGAAGAAATGAATTAATTGTTAATATTGACAAAATTGTAGGGGGCAATATTGATTGTCAAGACCTATACAACATCCACTGGAATTGTTTAGCATTTTTCTAGAAGGAAGGTAGATTGCACTCTTCTGAACCGTTATTGACCTCGTCAGTGGGTTTTTCCAGTCTTGGATGTGAAACCAATGTCCATTTAATATTTATGCCGCCGGGGACAGAACGTTGCCAGCATTTTGGTTCGTCTATTGTTTACTTGGATGCACGTAAAACAGACAGGTAGTCACGAGATATACATACGTGGAACGTCATTAAATGCTGCCGCAGTTCATCATCGTTTTAGTCGACGCTTTAGTGCAAATGATACACTTGTTAACATGGTATGTTAGTTGGGGTAGACACAGCATAGTACGACGGTGATCGTCTCTTAGACCGCCGGTCGTTCAACATCGTCATCTATAGACATGAATGTAGATTACTTGTTGACGTCAAGGAGCCCAGCGGGGTTCAATATCAAATATTCATTTCTCTGTAACTAAGCATCCATTCGTTTTATATCTTGGTCTCAGGAACACAAAACAAACCTCTATCACAACTGAGCAACTAAACCACCCGCAATCACACACCCCAACTGCTGTATTCTTGTCTCGCCTACTGTTCTCCACTCGGATTGGCCTCTGGCCTCTAGCGACGCGGTGTTATTCCAGCCGCTTTGCTAACATGTGTACAGCGTTTTGTTGTCGCTCCCATACTGTCAGGATCTCGCTGGTCAAGACGCCATCCTTGGGATGGATTTCATGATGCCAGCTGGAGTGAGGTTGGATCTGGCGGATGGGACACTTTGTTTCCCTGACGAGATGCGGATCCAGCTCAGCGGACGGCGGCCGTTGTATGGAGCGAAGATGAGGATCATAAGGGCGGATAAGACCACCTGGATCGAGCCCGGGGAAACTTGGGAGCTGCCAGACCGGTTAAAGTGTTCAGAACATGAAAGACTGTGGGTCACCCGGGGCGAGAAATGGGTACCTACCGTAATCCAGGGACCAGGTCGATCACGATACCTCCAGGTCACGAACGTCAGCGACAAGAGACTATTACTGGACCATTATGAGGAGATCGGACGATGGTTGGCGAAGGACGGTATCCCTAGGCGACCTGGATATGTGTCAGTGGGATCCCGCCGCTACAAAGAATGGCAGAATCTGGTGTACGAGGCGACTACCGAGATCGAATCCCTCGGAGAGGTGGAGCTCCCGGCGGAGCCAACTGGCCCCTTGGTGGATCGGCCTTCATATCCAACTCCGCGAAAGATCCTGCAGAGGGATCGACGGGTTGAGATCCAAGCAAGGGAGGTTGGATCCACGACGGGGGACGATCCCCAGAGTCGGCCCTTAGCTAACGCAGGGTCGGTGGATGAAGGATTGCAGAGGGCTAAAGCCGAACAGCCGGATCCCGCTGATCCACAAGTGGATCCAAGCTTTCCATTGGATAAAGTGCCTGGATCCCTATCGAGAGTGGCAACACTAGTCAAACCAGAGCCGTCGGGCTTAAACTCGCTAGAGGACCGACTAGATCCAACTGGTGGTTTCCCTGATACCAGGGTACCTGATTCCCCGAATACAGAAGGACTGCCAGGCGAAAGAGGGTCGCGGTGTTTGGATCCAATGGTGGATCCTACGAAGACGGAAGATGAGCAAGTCTGTTACCATCAAGGCGGGGATCTACACGCAGAGGATCTGGGAGAAGGCATGGCGGTGATCCCGGAGGTACCACTGACCACAGAGGAGGTCACGATTGATGATATCCAAGTGGATCCAGGGGCGAATGAACCTGCTGAAGTGGATCGTCTGCGTCAGAAAATCTGGGAGAGCCGACATCTGCTGATTGGTAAAGGTAATGCGTTACCGCCCGCTGCCCGCGGAGTCAAATGATACATCGATGTCGGCGACGCGAAACCGATCGCTCAGAGGGTGAGGAAGGTGGCGCCTCAGTTCCGAGAAAAACTATCGGATCTGATTAAGGGCCTGCTGCAAGCCAAGATCATCAGTTGCTCAACGTCCCCGTGGGCATCCCCAGTGGTAATCATCATCAAGAAGAACGGGGTGGATATACGTCTGTGCATTGATTACCGGCTGGTTAACGGTCTGACTCGATTGATGGTGTATCCGATGCCTCTAATCAATGAGCTGTTGGAAGATCTGGATAAAGTACTCTGGTACTGCTCTCTTGACATGGCCAGCGGTTTTTGGGTAGTTACTATGACGGATCGAGCTCGCGCGATATCCGCATTCATCACCCCGTTTGGACTGTTCGAGTGGAACCGGATGCCGTTTGGATTGAAGAACGCACCCCAGATCTACCAACGTCTAATCGATAACGCGCTCTATGGATTCACCCAAATACCGGAACCCAAAAGGGGTGGGTCTGGGGAAGGCCATACGGAAGTGGGTCCATTCGAAGCGGGGGAGCCAGGGGATCCTGGGACCCCATCTGTGTTAGGACGCAGATCTTACATTGACGACATTCTAATCCCGGCGAAATCGTGGGATCAGTTGTGCGAAAGAGTGACATCCCTACTGGAGGCGTGTACTAAGTGGAATCTCTCTATCAGCGTGGTGAAGTGTTATTGGGGGATGCGCAAGGTGGATTACTTAGGCCATCGAGTTTCCAAGGTGGGATTGGAAGCGAATCCTAAGGACCTGTCTTCATTAGCCGATTTGTCCTTCCCACAGTCGTATCGGGCGATGCAATCCTTCTTGGGCAGTTTGAACTACTACAGCCGGTTCATCGAGGATTACGCCCTGTTTGCCGCGGTATTGTATGAATTGAGAGAGGTAGATTTTGCTGCGATGACCACTCCAGCTGTCCGAATAAAAATCCAACAAGCTCTGGCCCGGGAGATGTCGGATCCACGAAGGAATCCAAGTGGTACGACGCCAGAAGAGGACCTAAAAAAGGAGCTGGATCCACCCCGGGACCAAAGGAAAGAGGATCCAATCTGGATAGAGACGACGGATCAGAACTCGGAAAGGGTGGAACCTCGGTGGATCCGAGCTCAACCCACATTCGTGGAGCTAAGGAACAGGATCGCGACGATGCCCATCCTTCGCCATTTCGATCCGGAGCGTCAACCTACGGTGATAGTCTATGCTAATGATTGGGCGGTCTCAGCGGCTTTGGTACAAGAACACGAGGGGGTCTGCCATCCGGTCACCTTCGTCAGCCGGACACTGAAGCCGAATGACATTGAACGTACGGAGCGGTGGAGAAAGAGATACTCGCGCT
>NW_003303590.1:103845-108139 GCF_000142945.1 Phytophthora infestans T30-4
CCACTCAAATACACGTCAACTCCTTCACTGTGTGTTGATTATGGGTCTGGCTCCCCATATTTCAACCAATAAGGTGACGGCAGTTCAGCACACGCTACTCGTGTGCTGCTGCACCTACTTTTGTAATGCAAATCTACCTACTTATGTAATGGTGTGAACCACTACAAAGAACCTATAAAACTACCTACATATGTAACTTGGGAGAGCCCATTACATCACCCCCCTCTTAAGACAGCAATCACCTAACGGGGGTGCGCTTCGGAGAACAATTGGGAAAAACTGGGAAATGGCGGAGAAGAGAACGCTTGAGAACTTGACGGGCGGGAGCTCCTGCGAAGCCCAGGAGCAGTACAATACAACTTGCGCGGACGAGAACAACATGGCGCAGCAGACGGGGCGGCGAACCAGGCAGGAAGCGGAACAACGCGGACGGCTCCAGCGTCGGCGACGACGCTGAACAGTGAATGGACCGCTGATATCGCACCTGAGAGCGTGAGTCGACTTGGGGTTCGGCCCGGCGTAATGAACGAGGATATGAAGCCGTGGGCGCTGTACGACTTGTCCGGGGCGGTGACCCCGGACGCGTTGGACACCATGCAGGACCACTTTCGGCGCTTCAGGCGTCTCCGGAACAAAACACTCGACGGCGCGACGTACGAAGCTTTGCAGAGATCATGGTGCGCATTCATCCGACGGTGGAATCGGATGCATGAGGCTGGAGAAAGTGTCGTCGGCTGGCTCGGTGATCGCGAAGCCCTACAAGCCGAGCATTCACTCGGTGATCTGCGCCTGAAAGTCTGCGACGACGCTTGGACCGAAGACCGTTTGTGCTATGTCAACGTACGCGAAGGTTGCAGTTCGTGTGACATCGGGCGACGCCCGACGCAAGCTGAGTGGGATCAGTATATTGTCGAGTATCCGCTCATGCCGACCGAACACGCTTGGATCGAGAAGTATAAGCGCTCACTCTCCGAGTTCACCCAAGCGGCTATATGCGGCGGCTCGCGCCGACAACGCTCACGACGGAGCCCGTCTCCTGCGCATTCGACGTCTCGAAGGGCACGTAGTCGATCGCGTTCTCGATCGCCGCGAGGTCGCTCGCGGCCGCGTTTGACTCGAGGCTGGAGTCGTAGTCGTGGACGACATCAGGAACGTAACGAAGCAAGTTGGCGCGAGGCTCCCACGTATCATCAGCAGGTTGAAACCCGAGCCATCGTACCTTATACTTCCGCGCGGCGGGAGCCGCGTGTTGAGCCGACGACTTGGTCGAGTGACGCACGCGGGGATGATCTTCGTGATCAACAATACGGTCCACAATCCAGCACGTATCTCCATTCGAGTCAACGATGGGCGGAGGACCGTCGCGGTGGAATTCGACGCGACCTGGTTGACCAGGACGACGTTGAGCAGGCGCTGAACACTTCTCGGGACGCACAGGAGGAGGCCGAGCGGGCGGCTGAGAGCTCTTGGAACGCCGAGGCGACGGCGAGTAGTCTGCGGCAGTCGAATCGTGAGCTCTTGCAGCGACTGCGTAGTCTGGAGCGCAAGGTGTTTGGCGGACTGAGGGGTGGAGCTTTTCCGCGCGAGCGGGGAACTGGGACAGATGGGACGCTGGCTCGACAGGCTCGTCGTGAGGGCCCGCTCAACGCATGCTCCTGTCCCGGCTCCGGGATCATCGCGGGAAGATACTTCTTAAGCCGCCCCGACGTAGAACGTCGGGTGTAGTCGTAGCGACGTAGGAATGTCTAGCGTGTAGGCATCACCCATAACTCGTAGTACTTTGAATGGCCCAATGTAGCGCGGCGCGAGTTTGCTCGCGCCTAGGTTCGTAATAGCAGAGGTACGAATTCCATCCGTTGAGAGTAATACCCGCTCACCAATCTTGAATGCACTTGTGTTCTTGCGGCCACGTTTGTCAGCGTTTTCCTTCTGCTTGTCAACTGGGAGTGATAGCGCGTCACGGACGAATCGGGTAACCGATTGGCGATGAAGAACAAAGTCGGATACCGCTGCTGTCAGCGGGTCGCGCTGGAGGTTTCGGCGCGTAGTTAGCCACAGTCAAGTGTGGCTGTGCTGGAGCGATCAGCGTTTGGTGTGTCCAGTCAACTAACGGCGACGACGTGGATTGCGCGGGTGCGAGGATCTTCTTCGACTGTAAACGCGTCACCGCGTTGATGTCTACTGCAGGAGTAGCTGAACTCGTAGACGGCAGAACCGTTGTCTCACCGGAAACCGGTGGCTGAACCAGTATCTGAACCGGTTGGGCAGGGTTATCACATTCCTCCCCCTCCAGAGTGAAGCCATCAGTCGCCGTGGGTTGGCCCACAGCAAGTTGTGCGGGGACACGTGGATGACGCGCGTTGTTGACAAAAACGGAGTCAATCCCGTCGACGCGTGCTCGGCATTGTTGAGTGCAAACTCCGCAAGAGGCAGGAAGGAACTCCAGTTCTCGAAGGACGGGGCATAACTGCGCAGAACATCTTCTAGCACATGGTTGACGCGTTCCGTTTGCCCGTCAGTCTCCGGGTGCGCCGCCGTCGACATGAGGAGTTTGGTGCCCAGGAGGTCGAAGAGTTTCGTCCAGAACGCCGATGTGAATCGGGGATCGCGATCAGGGACGATTGATTCAGAAAGGCCGTGATGTCGGAAGACAGCGTCGATGAAGAGCACCGTGGTATCGGCCGCGGTGATTGAGTCCGGAACCGGAACGAGATGGCACATCTTGCTAAAGCGATCCACGAAGACCAGAACACCAGTACGACCGTCAGTATCGGGTGGGAGACCGAATAAGAAGTCCATTGACACAGAGCGCCACGCCTCTGTCGCCAGAGGGAGAGAACGCAGCGGATCTTGCGATGACGGTGACGGCTTAACGCGTTGACAAGTTTCGCAGGAGCGGACCCACTTGCGCACCCACTTGTATAGGTGAGGCCAGTAGAAGTCGCGGGATACCGCTGCGAAAGTCTTCTCACGGCCCAAGTGGCCACCCACTGGAGCGTCATGGAATTCGTGTATAATTCTTGCGCGTAGATCGGGGTCGTTGGGGACAACGACGCGAGGAGCATCGAATCGATCGATACTGTACATCAGTAGATCACCGTCAAGTTGGTATCTGTGAATCTGGTCGCGCATGGAGCGGCTCAGTGTCTTTAGCGTGGCATCACTTGGTGTGCGAAGGTGTTCCAGGATACCGGCATATATCGAGTCATCTCGATACGCGGCAGAGATCTCTTCCCGCAGGGGAAGTATTGGAGATACCGCCGTCATCAGGTTCACACCTGCAGCCACACATGTGGCGCAGTCCAATTCGTCGTCGTCCGCGTCTTCAAGTGACTGACGACCCAAATCTCGGCGTGGATCGTAATCGGGGCGCCGAGATAGGGCATCCGCAAGGATGTTATTCTTGCCCGGCTTGTAGTGAACGACGAAGTTGTACTCGGAGAAGAATGACAGCCATCGTGCCATGCGCTGAGAGAGATGAGGGCTCTTCGTCGCTGTTCGCAGCGACGCGTGATCTGTGTAGATCGCGAATGTCTGCTCACCGAGTAAGTACACTCTGAATTTGATCAGTGCGTAGCGCATCGCAAGGAGTTCCTTGTCGTGAACCGGATAATTCTTCTCAGCGGGCTTCATCTGTCTGGATTGGTAGCTCACGACGCGTTCGCGACCTTCGTCGTCGAACTGCATCAGTGCACAGCCGATGGCGAAGTCGCTCGCGTCGCAAACAACGTGGAATGGCTTTGCATCATCTGGAAGCGCCACGATTGGGGCCTCCGCCAAGCTTTTCTTCACTGCATTAAAGGCTGACTGATGTTCGGGAGTCCACGACCACGTGATGTCTTTCTTCAGCAATGAAGACAATGGCTGGATCAGACCAGCATAATTTTTCGTGTACTTGTGGAGATAATTTGCGAGGCCAAGCCACTGACGCAATTCAGTCTGATTCTGCGGCGTGGGCCACGCACAAATGGACGAGACCTTCTCAGGATCCGCTCGGACACCATTTTTGCTCACATAACAGCCAAGCACCGGAATCTCCGGGGCACAGAAGATGCACTTCTTCAAGTTCGCGTACAGTTTGTCTTCGCGCATGACTTGGAACACTTGTCGTAAGTGATTTAAGTGAGCTTCTGTGGCGCTGAGATCGCCCTCAGCGCGGCTGTGAACGAAGATGTCATCGAAGTAGCTCGGAGCGAAGTCGCGAAGTGGGCGCAGAACGTGGGAAACCATGCGATTGAACGTGGCTGGTGCGTTTTTCAGGCCCTCGCGGCATGACAAGCCACTCCCACAGCAT
>NW_003303590.1:110413-128551 GCF_000142945.1 Phytophthora infestans T30-4
CACGAGCTGCCGTAGACATCGCGCGCGCATAAGACGCCGCCACTACGTAGTCTTCGCGTAATGCGAGGGCGAATGCTTCCTCGAGAGAGGAAGGTTCCGCTCGGGTCAGGCAGTACCGTGTCATGCCTTCACGCATGCCGAATATGAATACATGGACCTGCGATGCTGTGTCAATCGGATTTGTCACGATGCATGACGCGAGGTGGCGAGTCTTTTGAACGTAGTCGCGCATAGTCATTTTACCTTGACGAAGGGCGAAGAACTCGGCACGCACGCGGGACTCGTCTTGAGGGGGCTCGAACGCGAGCCTGAGATCTTTCTGGAGAGACTCCAGAGTGGGGAATGCGTCGTGATCAACGACAAGTTTACCGAGGGCCCATTCCTTGGCCTTCCCGGACAACCGGGACAATAAGAAATTGACCTTTGACCCTTGCGCTTCGATCATTCTCGAAGCAATCGCGATGTCGACCTCGCGAAACCACCGGTTCAGCGGGAGGCGATTCGCTCCTTCACCGGAGTAGGTAGACGTCTCTAGCTTCACGACATCATTTTTCGAGGAACGCGCGGGAGTTGTTGCTCGCCGATTCGCATCGGCTAGCTCGCGTTCCATGAACTCTTGGGCTGCTTCGCGTTGTTGGTCGGACGTCGCTGAGCTTAGCAGCGACGCGATTACAGCCTCACCAGACACCGCCGCGAGGCGGTGAAGGGCTTCCCACTCGACACGAGTGAGATGAGGGAAAGCAGCATGTTCCAGGGTCGGCCCTGGCGTTTCAGACGTCATGCCTTGGCTCATCGTGAACTTGGTCATGGGAAGGACTACAAAGTGCTACCAGGTGTAACGGGCCTGGGGTGTCCGTTACTTGCTTACACGTAGTGATGAGGAAGCGTACAAGTCCAGTGATACTGAAACCAAGTACTTAGTCTGAAGGAAAATCAACTCTGTTTTTATTTAGGTCCAGGGCAGCTTGCCCTGACCACTCAAATACACGTCAACGCCTTATTGGTTGATTATGGGTCTGGCTCCCCATATTTTAACCAATAAGGTGACGGCAGTTCAGCACACGCTACTCGTGTGCTGCTGCACCTACTTTTGTAATGCAAATCTACCTACTTATGTAATGGTGTGAAGCACTACAAAGAACCTATAAAACTACCTACATATGTAACTTGGGAGAGCCCATTACATCACTCTCTGATGTTCACTTAGTGTTTGTATGCCCCAACAGCGCGCTTCCTCAACGTACGGTGCTGTGTGGCGACCCGTCACAGAACACTTCGCCTCGAGACATTTACCTCTCAGATATCGATACGTTTTTAGTTGTAGGAGGTGAAGTCGCGTCAGATTTAAAGAGTGTCGGTGATAAGGTCTCGGCAGTATCACCCACTTTTTCTTTCGATTCTCACTCGGGCGTACTGAGAGCATGCAGAGAGCTCTCATTGTTGGTTACTACCACATTCGCCAGAACCGACATAATCTGCAAAAAAACAGGCCGCAGCAGCACCTCACTAGCACATCAATATTACTGCTCTTGTTGTGCGTCCGTTTCTCTACTTTAAAGTATTCTTGAAATGATTGTCTGATGTGTGCTTGAAGCCGACGATAATGTGATTCTCTCTGTATCCTTAGTCGATTGCTGGAATATTTTCCGTAGACCTCAAAACCGTTTAAGGTATCGCCTAGGGATCTTTCACGCTGAAACGTCCGATACAATGCCTGTAACTGCTTTGGTCGGATTCGCTGAGATGGCATCTTCCAATAGCAATAACTTAATGCCTTTTAAAGCTCTCTGCTATCCCACTCACGACTCCTACTGAGCTATTAGCAAGATGGAGTGCACAAGTGGCAGCGAGAGCACCAAGGACTTCAGTCTCTTCATTTTTCGATTGCAGCTTACCAATATGTGCCAGCTGGCAACTCTCTCACAAAGCCATAGAGACCACGCGATTAGTATCAGGGATCGAGATATCGCGTGTGCTCTCCGAAACAACATTGTCAGTGTATCGAGGCAGCTCAAAGAAAGGTAGGCATTATTGAGTAGATCAATAATTTTCTCGCATCCGTTATTCAATCTTCCAACGGATTGTGAATATCGAGCAAATGCAAAGCAAAACACGCTGAGAGAGGCTATCAATGTCTTCGCAAGCTGTCTCAGGATGCCACAAAATTTGCGCGATCAAAACAAATTACACGGGCTCGCGGACATTTGTCAAGGAACGAAGTATCCCACAATGAGCTCTTCTTCAGAGCAACACGATGGTTTGCTGCAGACTTCGCCACTTCCGCGACTAGATATTGATGGAGATCAAACGATTCATGGTGTATGTCGACGGAAAAGTCCTCTACAATACACTCTGCTTTACGGTTAGAATGTTTAAGCTGTCACTGAGCGCCAATTCAATAAAGTGTCGTCATCGTATCGCCAATATATGTTTTATAAGATTGTTAGTGGGAATTTCCCACATAATTAGGTGAAATGTTTCCATTTCGGCCAGAACTGCTGCTTGTTTGCTAGGCTCTTCGATGCACAATACGTTTTAAGACTCCTAGTTGCCGCGCTTAAGCTCACAAGAAGATACAGCATAACAGATTCCGCCGCAAATATTTAACTCCTTGCAGCGATAGTTTCAGAGGCCACAGGGTTGAAAGCTACTGGTTCGTCGCTGCCAAGGCTCTAAAAAACAGCACAACATTCCCCCGCTGAAAAAAAATGAGGACGCGAGATCGACCATCTGTTCACACCTATTAATTTACAGCAGCAAAGTACAGTGTATGATGTGACCAGTCCCCTGAGCCGCTGAACTATCGGATCATTTAATCTGTCAGTCCTTATCATTCCGCCAACAATCGACGATCTGTCTTCGCACACAGCTATCCGCTGGCACAGCGAAGATATTTGGGTCGCCGAGTGTTAGCTTACCTCGGGGATGAACTTCATTCAAAATACTTCGTATCATAGAGCATACACTCGAAAAAATGCTGCTGTCTCCGTAGAATGCAATTACCAGTCTTCTTTACCGATAGCACCACTCAGTAATGTTTGAACTTGTAGAATGGCTGCTGCATTTCCTTGACATAAAATTGTCCTCGATCGGACTTCACTGGGTTCCCAAAAAGAGAGGAAATTACTCTTGAACCTACTTGACGAATAACCGGAGTCCCCATTAAAATTGTGAGAAAGCCCAGCACATCCATCAACTTCAAATGTTTGCCGATGCAGTCAATTGGGTTCATGGCATGGAGCTATCGGTGCTGCTGATAAACGGTACCGACACGCCTAAAAAGGTATTCCAAATCATTTCAGCTTCGACTGCGTGCGCGTTTTGCGGAATCAAGGTGGCCGTCCGGATTATATACAGGTTTGCTTTTCAATGGTTCATATAATAAACAAGCCCCAGAGCCCTAGCAAGAATTTTTGAGCCCGTGAGATCACACAGAATGTAGTAAAACATCAAGAAACTTGCCGAATTATTATCGCCTAGTAGTATTGTGCCCACGCGGCTACTGGCGTGGCACCATAGCTCATGCGTAACGTCTGACGAAGCCTTTTCTGCAACATTAATATGCCTGAGCGCTGCGAGATGCTGACTCGTGACAAGAAGGAAGGAGTCGCCCCTATTGTCGTCGAGGCGGGGCCATTAGGGAACGGCCCTCGTGATGATCATGTGCTTCAGGTTGCGGTGAAGACGGAGAAGGCTGTTGGGAGCTTGGAAGGTGCCGAGGAGACCAACAGACGCTTCTGGGGACTCAAGGCTTTCCTAACTACAAGCTGGTTTTCCTGTTCAATCCACACGACCTAATATTTTAAGGCTAGTCAGAGCTTAGATACCAGCCCGCAATACGATACTCATTATCTGCAGGGCGGCGGAAACCGCCTTTCCTAGCAGAGCACCGAGGCTCATTCATTTCGCTAGCGTGCTCGCCGTTGAGATTGCTGGACATTCAAGACGTTCGGCGTCGCTAACACTAACAATACGGATTTGACCTGATAGTATCATTGAACAACTCGAGTATTCGCGATAAACGTAATACCATCCGCGCTCCCACGTACCGCTCGCAAGAAGTATCGCGAATGCAATCTCCTAATCGGCCCACGACCTGTCCATTATTCAATAATTGAAGGTGATTGTTCTTACCGACGTAAATCGCAAATCTTGGTCAGCTGGAAATTAATGCAGCTTACTTCCAGTACTCAGCATCGCAAACTTCCAATTCTCCGTCACAAATATTGCTATCCCCTCAAAAGCGCCACGATCTCCTAGATTTGATACGAGAAGCTGATTAGAGCCCAGCGGGATTCAATATCAAATATTCATTTCTCTGTAACTAAGCATCCATTCGTTTTATATCTTGGTCTCCGGGAACACAAAACATACCTCTATCACAACTAAGCAATTATACCACCCGCAATCACACACCCCAGCTGCTGTATCCTTGTTTCGCCTACTGTTCTCCACTCGGATTGGCCTCTTGTCTCTAGCGACGCGGTGCTATTCCAGCCGCTTCGCTAACATGTGTACAGCGTTTTGTTGTCGCTCTCACTACTGTCATCCAATCCAGTCTGGCATCGGCGAGAAAGGCTCGCTCAAATTTGACAATGATATTGTTTTCACGTTCCCCCCACTCTCATAAGCCTCACTGTAAACTCAGGAATTGGAAGATTGTTAATATTGACAAAATCGTAGGGGGCAATATTGATTGTCAAGACCTATACAGCATCCACTGGAATTGTTTAGCATTTTTCTAGAAGGAAGGTATGACTGCACTCTTCTGAACCGCCATTGACCTCGTCAGTGGGGTTTTACAGTTTTGGATGGGAACCAATGGTCCATTTAAATATTTATGGCGGCGGGGACAGAACGTTCCCAGCATTTTGGTTCGTCTATGCTTACTGGATGTACGTAAAACAGACAGGTAGTCACGAGATATACATACGTGGAACGTCATTAAATGCTGCCGCAGTTCATCATCGTTTTAGTCGACGCTTTAGTGCAAATGATACACTTGTTAACATGGTATGTTAGTTGGGGTAGACACAGCATAGTACGACGGTGATCGTCTCTTAGACCGCCGGTCGTTCAACATCGTCATCTATAGACATGAATGAAGATTACTTGTTGACGTCAAGGAGCCCAGCGGGGTTCAATATCAAATATTCATTTCTCTGTAACTAAGCATCCATTCGTTTTATATCTTGGTCTCAGGAGCACAAAACAAACCTCTATCACAACTGAGCAATTAAACCACCCGCAATCACACACCCCAGCTGCTGTATTCTTGTCTCGCCTACGGTTCTCCACTCGGATTGGCCTCTTGTCTCTAGCGACGCGGTGTTATTCCAGCCGCTTTGATAACATGTGTACAGCGTTTTGTTGTCGCTCCCACTACTGTCATCCAATCCAGTCTGGCATCGGCGAAAAAGGCTCGCTCAAATTTGACAATGATTTTGTTTCCACGTTCCCACTCTCGAAATCCTCACTGTAAACTCAGGGATTGGAAGAAATGAATTGATTGTTAATATTGACAAAATTGTAGGGGGCAATATTGATTGTCAAGACCTATACAACATCCACTGGAATTGTTTAGCATTTTTCTAAAGAAAGTAGACTGCACTCTTCTGAACCGCCATTGATCTCGTCAGTGGGGTTTTACAGTCTTGGATGTGAAACCAATGTCCATTTAATATTTATGCCACCGGGGACAGGACGTTGCCAGCATTTTTGGTTCGTCTATTGTTTACTTGGATGTACGTAAAACAGACAGGTAGTCACGCGATATACATACGTGGGACGTCAATAAATGCTGCCGCAGGTCATCATCGTTTTAGTCGACGCTTTAGTGCAAATGATACACTTGTTAAACACGGTATGTTAGTTGGGGTAGACACAGCATAGTACGACGGTGATCGTCTCTTAGACCGCCGGTCGTTCAACATCATCATCTATAGACATGAATGTAGATTACTTGTTGACGTCAAGGAGCCCAGCGAGATTCAATATCAATATTCATTTCTCTGTAACTAAGCATCCATTCGTTTTATATCTTGGTCTCAGGAACACAAAACAAACCTCTATCACAACTGAGCAATTAAACCACCCGCAATCACACACCCCAGCTGCTGTATTTTTGTCTCGCCTACTGTTCTCCACTCGGATTGGCCTCTTGTCTCTAGCGACGCGGTGTTATTCCAGCCGCTTTGCTAACATGTGTACAGCGTTTTGTTGTCGCTCCCACTACTGTCATCCAATCCAGTCTGGCATCGGCGAAAAAGGCTCGCTCAAATTTGACAATGATTTTGTTTCCACGTTCCCACTCTCGAAATCCTCACTGTAAAATCAGGGATTGGAAGAAATGAATTGATTGTTAATATTGACAAAATTGTAGGGGGCAATATTGATTGTCAAGACCTATACAACATCCACTGGAATTGTTTAGCATTTTTCTAAGGAAGGTAGATTACACTCTTCGGAACCGCCATTGATCTCGTCAGTGGGGTTTTACAGTCTTGGATGTGAAACCAATGTCCATTTAATATTTATGCCGCCGGGGACAGAACGTTGCCAGCATTTTGGTTCGTCTATTGCTTACTTGGATGTACGTAAAACAGACAGGTAGTCACGAGATATACATACGTGGAACGTCATTAAATTCTGCCGCAGTTCATCATCGTTTTAGTCGACGCTTTAGTGCAAATGATACACTTGTTAACATGGTATGTTAGTTGGGGTAGACACAGCATAGTACGACGGTGATCGTCTCTTAGACCGCCGGTCGTTCAACATCGTCATCTATAGACATGAATGTAGATTACTTGTTGACGTCAAGGAGCCCAGCGGGGTTCAATATCAAATATTCATTTCTCTGTAACTAAGCATCCATTCATTTTATATCTTGGCCTCAGGAACACAAAACAAACCTCTATCACAACTGAGCAATTAAACCACCCGCAATCACACACCCCAGCTGCTGTATCCTTGTCTCGCCTACTGTTCTCCACTCGGATTGGCCTCTTGCCTCTAGCGACGCGGTGTTATTCCAGCCGCTTTGCTAACATGTGTACAGAGTTTTGTTGTCGCTCCCATACTGTCATCCAATCCAGTCTGGCATCGGCGAAAAAGGCTCGCTCAAATTTGACAATGATTTTGTTTCCACGTTCCCACTCTCGAAAGCCTCACTGTAAACTCAGGGATTGGAAGAAATGAATTGATTGTTAATATTGACAAAATTGTAGGGGGCAATATTGATTGTCAAGACCTATACAACATCCACTGGAATTGTTAATAGTTTGACAAAACTGTAGGGGGCAATATTGATTGTTCAAGAACCCCTATTTACAACATCCACTGGAATTGTTTAGCATTGGTTTTGAAAGCAAGGTAGACTGCACTCTTTCTGAAGCCGGGCATTGAACCTTTCCGTCAGTTGGGGTTCGTTTATTGTTTACTTGGATGTATGGAAAACAGACGGGTATTTACTATTTATGCCGCCGAGGACAGAACGTTGCCAGCATTTTTGGTTCGTCTATTGTTTACTTGAATGTACGTAAAACAGACAGGTAGTCACGCGATATACATACGTGGAACTTCATTAAATGCTGCCGCAGCTCATCATCGTTTTAGTCGACGCTTTAGTGCAAATGATACACTTGTTAACATGGTATGTTAGTTGGGGTAGACACAGCATAGTACGACGGTGATCGTCTCTTAGAACGCCGGTCGTTCAACATCATCATCTATAGACATGAATGTAGATTACTTGTTGACGTCAAGGAGCCCAGCGGGGTTCAATATCAAATATTCATTTCTCTGTAACTAAGCATCCATTCGTTTTATATCTTGGTCTCAGGAACACAAAACAAACCTCTATCACAACTGAGCAATTAAACCACCCGCAATCACACACCCCAGCTGCTGTATCCTTGTCTCGCCTACTGTTCTCCACTCGGATTGGCCTCTTGCCTCTAGCGACGCGGTGTTATTCCAGCCGCTTTGCTAACATGTGTACAGAGTTTTGTTGTCGCTCCCACTACTGTCATCCAATCCAGTCTGGCATCGGCGAAAAAGGCTCGCTCAAATTTGACAATGATTTTGTTTCCACGTTCCGACTCTCGAAAGCCTCACTGTAAAATCAGGGATTGGAAGAAATGAATTGATTGTTAATATTGACAAAATTGTAGGGGGCAATATTGATTGTCAAGACCTATACAACATCCACTGGAATTGTTTAGCGTTTTTCTAGAAGGAAGGTAGATTACACTCTTCGGAACCGCCATTGATCTCGTCAGTGGGGTTTTACAGTCTTGGATGTGAAACCAATGTCCATTTAATATTTATGCCGCCGGGGACAGAACGTTGCCAGCATTTTTGGTTCGCCTATTGTTTACTTGGATGTACGTAAAACAGACAGGTAGTCACGAGATATACATACGTGGAACGTCATCAAAGTCTGCCGCAGTTCATCATCGTTTTAGTCGACGCTTTAGTGCAAATGATACACTCGTTAACATGGTATGTTAGTTGGGGTAGACACAGCATAGAACGACGGTGATCGTCGCTTAGACCGCCGGTCGTTCAACATCGTCATCTATAGACATGAATGAAAGATTACTTGTTGACGTCAAGGAGCCCAGCGGGGGTTCAATATCAAAAAAATCAATTTTCTCTTGAACTAAGCATCCATTCGTTTTATATCTTGGTCTCAGGAACACAAAACAAACCTCTATCACAACTGAGCAATTAAACCACCCGCAATCACACACCCCAGCTGCTGTATCCTAGTCTCGCCTACTGTTCTCCACTCGGATTGGCCTCTTATATCTAGCGACGCGGTGTTATTCCAGCCGCTTTGCTAACATGTGTACAGCGTTTTGTTGTCGCTCTCACTACTGTCATCCAATCCAGTCTGGCTTCGGCGAGCCAGTTTCGGAAAAATGTGTACAAAGAGTTTTGTTTTGTGGTTCCCACTACTGTCAATCCCCAATCCAAAGTCTGGCATCGGCGAAGAAAAGGCTCGCTCAAATTTGACAATGATTTTGTTTCCACGTTCCCACTCTCGAAAGCCTCACTGTATAATCAAAATTTGGAAGAAAACAAGTGATTGTTTTGTTTGACCACGTTCCCAACTCTCGAAATCGCTTGTCAAGACCTGTACAACCTCCAAGGGAATTGTTTAGAATTAATTGATTGTTAATATTGACAAAACTTGTTAGGGGCCAATATTGACATTGTCAAGACCTATACAACATCCACTGGAATTGTTTAGCCAATTTTTCTTTAAAAGGAAGGCAGACTGGCACCTCTTCTGAGCCGCCATTTTTGACCTCGTCAGTGGGGTTTTACAGTCTTGGATGTGAAACCAATGTCCATTTAATATTTATGCCGACGGGGAACAGAACGTTGCCAGCATTTTTGGTTCGTCTATTGTTTTACTTGGATGGTTTAACGTAAAGCAGACAGGTAGTTCACGCGATATACATACGTTGGGGAACGTCATTAAATGCTGCCGCAGTTCATCATCGTTTTAGTCCGACGCTTTAGTGCAAAATGATACACTTGTTAACACGGTATGTTAGATTTGGGGTAGACGACAAGGAGCCCATAGGGGTACGACGGTGAAATATTCGTTTCTCTTTAAAGAACCGCCGGTTCGTTTCAACATCATCATCTATAGGAACATGAATGTAAGATTTATTATGTTGGTCGTCAAGGAGCCCAAAGCGGAACCTCTATCATCCCAACTTAAGCAATTTATCCACCCGCAATCTAAACACCCCATTTGCTTTATATCTTGGTCTCGCCTACTGTTCTCCACTCGGATTGACCTCTTATATCTACCGACGCGGTGTTAATCCAGCCCGCATTCGCTCACCCTAGGTGCAGAATTTTTGTCTCGCCTACTGTTCTCCACTCGGATTGGCCTCTTGTCTCTAGCGACGCGGTGTTATTCCAGCCGCTTTGCTAACATGTGTACAGAGTTTTGTTGTCGCTCCCACTACTGTCATCCAATCCAGTCTGGCATCGGCGAGAAAGGCTCGCTCAAATTTGACAATGATTTTGTTTCCACGTTCCCACTCTCGAAATCCTCACTGTAAAATCAGGGATTGGAAGAAATAAACTGATTGTTAATATTGACAAAACTGTAGGGGGCAATATTGATTGTCAAGACCTATACAACATCCACTGGAATTGTTTAGCATTTTTCTAAGGAATGTAGACTGCACTCTTCTGAACCGCCATTGACCTCGTCAGTGGGGTTTTACAGTCTTGGATGTGAAACCAATGTCCATTTAATATTTATGCCGCCGGGGACAGGACGTTGCCAGCATTTTTGGTTCGTCTATTGTTTACTTGGATGTACGTAAAACAGACAGGTAGTCACGCGATATACATACGTGGAACGTCATTAAATGCTGCCGCAGCTCATCATCGTTTTAGTCGACGCTTTAGTGCAAATGATACACTTGTTAACATGGTATGTTAGTTGGGGTAGACACAGCATAGTACGACGGTGATCGTCTCTTAGACCGCCGGTCGTTCAACATCATCATCTATAGACATGAATGTAGATTACTTGTTGACGTCAAGGAGCCCAGCGGGATTCAATATCAATATTCATTTCTCTGTAACTAAGCATCCATTCGTTTTATATCTTGGTCTCAGGAACACAAAACAAACCTCTATCACAACTGAGCAATTAAACCACCCGCAATCACACACCCCAGCTGCTGTATTCTTGTCTCGCCTACTGTTCTCCACTCGGATTGGCCTCTTGTCTCTAGCGACGCGGTGTTATTCCAGCCGCTTTGCTAACATGTGTACAGAGTTTTGTTGTCGCTCCCACTACTGTCATCCAATCCAGTCTGGCATCGGCGAGAAAGGCTCGCTCAAATTTGACAATGATTTTGTTTCCACGTTCCCACTCTCGAAATCCTCACTGTAAAATCAGGGATTGGAAGAAATAAACTGATTGTTAATATTGACAAAATCGTAGGGGGCAATATTGATTGTCAAGACCTATACAACATCCACTGGAATTGTTTAGCATTTTTCTAGAAGGAAGGTAGATTGCACTCTTCTGAACCGCCATAGACCTCGTCAGTAGGTTTTACAGTCTTGGATGTGAAACCAATGTCCATTTAATATTTATGCCGCCGGGGACAGAACGTTGCCAGCATTTTTGGTTCGTCTATTGTTTACTTGGATGTACGTAAAACAGACAGGTAGTCACGCGATATACATACGTGGAACGTCATTAAATGCTGCCGCAGCTCATCATCGTTTTAGTCGACGCTTTAGTGCAAATGATACACTTGTTAACATGGTATGTTAGTTGGGGTAGACACAGCATAGTACGACGGTGATCGTCTCTTAGAACGCCGGTCGTTCAACATCATCATCTATAGACATGAATGTAGATTACTTGTTGACGTCAAGGAGCCCAGCGGGATTCAATATCAATATTCATTTCTCTGTAACCAAGCATCCATTCGTTTTATATCTTGGTCTCAGGAACACAAAACAAACCTCTATCACAACTGAGCAATTAAACCACCCGCAATCACACACCCCAGCTGCTGTATCCTTGTCTCGCCTACTGTTCTCCACTCGGATTGGCCTCTTGCCTCTAGCGACGCGGTGTTATTCCAGCCGCTTTGCTAACATGTGTACAGAGTTTTGTTGTCGCTCCCATACTGTCATCCAATCCAGTCTGGCATCGGCCAGAAAGGCTCGCTCAAATTTGACAATGATTTTGTCTCCCCGTTCCCACTCTCGAAATCCTCACTGATAAATCAGGGATTGGAAGAAATAAACATATTGTTAATATTGACAAAATGGTAGGTAGCAATATTGATGGTCAAGACCTATACGACTTCCACTGGAATTGTTTAGCATTTTTCTAGAAGGAAGGTAGATTGCACGCTTCGGAAACGCCATAGACCTCGAGGTGACTGTTTTACAGTCTTGGATGTGAAACCAATGTCCATTTAATATTTATGCCGCCGGGGACAGAACGTTGCCAGCATTTTTGGTTCGTCTATTGTTTACTTGGATGTACGTAAAACAGACAGGTAGTCACGCGATATACATACGTGGAACGTCATTAAATGCTGCCGCAGCTCATCATCGTTTTAGTCGACGCTTTAGTGCAAATGATACACTTGTTAACATGGTATGTTAGTTGGGGTAGACACAGCATAGTACGACGGTGATCGTCTCTTAGACCGCCGGTCGTTCAACATCATCATCTATAGACATGAATGTAGATTACTTGTTGACGTCAAGGAGCCCAGCGGGATTCAATATCAATATTCATTTCTCTGTAACTAAGCATCCATTCGTTTTATATCTTGGTCTCAGGAACACAAAACAAACCTCTATCACAACTGAGCAATTAAACCACCCGCAATCACACACCCCAGCTGCTGTATTTTTGTCTCGCCTACTGTTCTCCACTCGGATTGGCCTCTTGTCTCTAGCGACGCGGTGTTATTCCAGCCGCTTTGCTAACATGTGTACAGAGTTTTGTTGTCGCTCCCACTACTGTCATCCAATCCAGTCTGGCTTCGGCGAAAAAGGCTCGCTCAAATTTGACAATGATTTTGTTTCCACGTTCCGACTCTCGAAAGCCTCACTGTAAACACAGGGATTGGAAGAAATGAATTGATTGTTAATATTGACAAAACTGTAGGGGGCAATATTGATTGTCAAGACCTATACAACATCCACTGGAATTGTTTAGCGTTTTTCTAGAAGGAATATAGATTACACTCTTCTGAACCGCCATTGACCTCGTCAGTGGGGTTTTCCAGTCTTGGATGTGAAACCAATGTCCATTTAATATTTATGCCGCCGGGGACAGAACGTTGCCAGCATTTTTGGTTCGTCTATTGTTTACTTGGATGTACGTAAAACAGACAGGTAGTCACGCGATATACATACGTGGACCGTCATTAAATTCTGCCGCAGTTCATCATCGTTTTAGTCGACGCTTTAGTGCAAATGATACACTTGTTAACATGGTATGTTAGTTGGGGTAGACACAGCATAGTACGACGGTGATCGTCTCTTAGACCGCCGGTCGTTCAACATCATCATCTATAGACATGAATGTAGATTACTTGTTGACGTCAAGGAGCCCAGCGGGGTTCAATATCAAATATTCATTTCTCTGTAACTAAGCATCCATTCATTTTATATCTTGGTCTCAGGAACACAAAACAAACCTCTATCACAACTGAGCAATTAAACCACCCGCAATCACACACCCCAGCTGCTGTATTCTTGTCTCGCCTACTGTTCTCCACTCGGATTGGCCTCTTATATCTAGCGACGCGGTGTTATTCCAGCCGCTTTGCTAACATGTGTACAGCGTTTTGTTGTCGCTCCCACTACTGTCATCCAATCCAGTCTGGCATCGGCGAAAAAGGCTCGCTCAAATTTGACAGTGATTTTGTTTCCACGTTCCCACTCTCGAAATCCTCACTGTAAACTCAGGGATTGGAAGAAATGAATTGATTGTTAATATTGACAAAACTGTAGGGGGCAATATTGATTGTCAAGACCTATACAACATCCACTGGAATTGTTTAGCATTTTTCTAAGGAAGGTAGACTGCACTTTTCGGGACCGCCATTGATCTCGTCAGTGGGGTTTTACAGTCTTGGATGTGAAACCAATGTCCATTTAATATTTATGCCGCCGGGGACAGAACGTTGCCAGCATTTTTGGTTCGTCTATTGTTTACTTGGATGTACGTAAAACAGACAGGTAGTCACGAGATATACATACGTGGAACGTCATTAAATTCTGCCGCAGTTCATCATCGTTTTAGTCGACGCTTTAGTGCAAATGATACACTTGTTAACATGGTATGTTAGTTGGGGTAGACACAGCATAGTACGACGGTGATCGTCTCTTAGACCGCCGGTCATTCAACATCGTCATCTATAGACATGAATGAAGATTACTTGTTGACGTCAAGGAGCCCAGCGGGGTTCAATATCAAATATTCATTTCTCTGTAGCTAAGCATCCATTCATTTTATATCTTGGTCTCAGGAACACAAAACAAACCTCTATCACAACTGAGCAATTAAACCACCCGCAATCACACACCCCAGCTGCTGTATTATTGTCTCGCCTACTGTTCTCCACTCGGATTGGCCTCTTGTCTCTAGCGACGCGGTGTTATTCCAGCCGCTTTGCTAACATGTGTACAGCGTTTTGCTGTCGCTCCCACTACTGTCATCCAATCCAGTCTGGCATCGGCGAAAAAGGCTCGCTCAAATTTGACAATGATTTTGTTTCCACGTTCCCACTCTCGAAATCCTCACTGTAAAATCAGGGATTGGAAGAAATAAACTGATTGTTAATATTGACAAAACTGTAGGGGGCAATATTGATTGTCAAGACCTATACAACATCCACTGGAATTGTTTAGCATTTTTCTAAGGAAGGTAGATTGCACTCTTCTGAAACGCCATAGACCTCGTCAGTGGGGTTTTACAGTCTTGGATGTGAAACCAATGTCCATTTAATATTTATGCCGCCGGGGACAGAACGTTGCCAGCATTTTTGGTTCGTCTATTGTTTACTTGGATGTACGTAAAGCAGACAGGTAGTCACGCGATATACATACGTGGAACGTCATTAAATGCTGCCGCAGTTCATCATCGTTTTAGTCGACGCTTTAGTGCAAATGATACACTTGTTAACACGGTATGTTAGTTGGGGTAGACACAGCATAGTACGACGGTGATCGTCTCTTAGACCGCCGGTCGTTCAACATCATCATCTATAGACATGAATGTAGATTACTTGTTGACGTCAAGGAGCCCAGCGGGATTCAATATCAAATATTCATTTCTCTGTAACTAAGCATCCATTCATTTTATATCTTGGTCTCAGGAACACAAAACAAACCTCTATTACAACTGAGCAATTAAACCACCCGCAATCACACACCCCAGCTGCTGTATTCTTGTCTCGTCTACTGTTCTCCACTCGGATTGGCCATTTGTCTCTAGCGACGCGGTGTTATTCCAGCCGCTTTGCTACACATGTGTACAGCGTTTTGCTGTCGCTCCCCACTACTGTCATCCAATCCAGTCTGGCATCGGCGAAAAAGGCTCGCTCAAATTTGACAATGATTTTGTTTCCACGTTCCCACTCTCGAAATCCTCACTGTAAACTCAGGGATTGGAAGAAATAAACTGATTGTTAATATTGACAAAATTGTAGGGGGCAATATTGATTGTCAAGACCTATACAACATCCACTGGAATTGTTTAGCATTTTTCTAAGGAAGGTAGACTGCACTTTTCTGAACCGCCATTGACCTCGTCAGTGGGGTTTTACAGTCTTGGATGTGAAACCAATGTCCATTTAATATTTATGCCGCCGGGGACAGAACGTTGCCAGCATTTTTGGTTCGTCTATTGTTTACTTGGATGTACGTAAAACAGACAGGTAGTCACGCGATATACATACGTGGACCGTCATTAAATTCTGCCGCAGTTCATCATCGTTTTAGTCGACGCTTTAGTGCAAATGATACACTTGTTAACATGGTATGTTAGTTGGGGTAGCCACAGCATAGTACGACGGTGATCGTCTCTTAGACCGCCGGTCGTTCAACATCGTCATCTATAGACATGAATGTAGATTACTTGTTGACGTCAAGGAGCCCAGCGGGGTTCAATATCAAATATTCATTTCTCTGTAACTAAGCATCCATTCATTTTATATCTTGGTCTCAGGAGCACAAAACAAACCTCTATCACAACTGAGCAATTAAACCACCCGCAATCACACACCCCAGCTGCTGTATTCTTGTCTCGCCTACTGTTCTCCACTCGGATTGGCCTCTTATATCTAGCGACGCGGTGTTATTCCAGCCGCTTTGCTAACATGTGTACAGCGTTTTGTTGTCGCTCCCACTACTGTCATCCAATCCAGTCTGGCATCGGCGAAAAAGGCTCGCTCAAATTTGACAGTGATTTTGTTTCCACGTTCCCACTCTCGAAATCCTCACTGTAACCTCAGGGATTGGAAGAAATGAATTGATTGTTAATATTGACAAAACTGTAGGGGGCAATATTGATTGTCAAGACCTATACAACATCCACTGGAATTGTTTAGCATTTTTCTAAGGAAGGTAGACTGCACTCTTCTGAACCGCCATTGACCTCGTCAGTGGGGTTTTACAGTCTTGGATGTAAAACCAATGTCCATTTAATATTTATGCCGCCGGGGACAGGACGTTGCCAGCATTTTTGGTTCGTCTATTGTTTACTTGGATGTACGTAAAACAGACAGGTAGTCACGCGATATACATACGTGGAACGTCATTAAATTCTGCCGCAGCTCATCATCGTTTTAGTCGACGCTTTAGTGCAAATGATACACTTGTTAACACGGTATGTTAGTTGGGGTAGACACAGCATAGTACGACGGTGATCGTCTCTTAGACCGCCGGTCGTTCAACATCATCATCTATAGACATGAATGTAGATTACTTGTTGACGTCAAGGAGCCCAGCGGGATTCAATATCAAATATTCATTTCTCTGTAACTAAGCATCCATTCATTTTATATCTTGGTCTCAGGAACACAAAACAAACCTCTATTACAACTGAGCAATTAAACCACCCGCAATCACACACTTCAGCTGCTGTATTCTTGTCTCGCCTACTGTTCTCCACTCGGATTGGCCTCTTGCCTCTAGCGACGCGGTGTTATTCCAGCCGCTTTGCTAACATGTGTACAGCGTTTTGTTGTCGCTCCCACTACTGTCATCCAATCCAGTCTGGCATCGGCGAAAAAGGCTCGCTCAAATTTGACAATGATTTTGTTTCCACGTTCCGACTCTCGAAAGCCTCACTGTAAAATCAGGGATTGGAAGAAATGAATTGATTGTTAATATTGACAAAATTGTAGGGGGCAATATTGATTGTCAAGACCTATACAACATCCACTGGAATTGTTTAGCGTTTTTCTAGAAGGAAGGTAGATTACACTCTTCGGAACCGCCATTGATCTCGTCAGTGGGGTTTTACAGTCTTGGATGTGAAACCAATGTCCATTTAATATTTATGCCGCCGGGGACAGAACGTTGCCAGCATTTTGGCTCGTCTATTGCTTACTTGGATGTACGTAAAACAGATAGGTAGTCACGAGATATACATACGTGGAACGTCATTAAATTCTGCCGCAGTTCATCATCGTTTTAGTCGACGCTTTAGTGCAAATGATACACTTGTTAACATGGTATGTTAGTTGGGGTAGACACAGCATAGTACGACGGTGATCGTCTCTTAGACCGCCGGTCGTTCAACATCGTCATCTATAGACATGAATGAAGATTACTTGTTGACGTCAAGGAGCCCAGCGGGGTTCAATATCAAATATTCATTTCTCTGTAACTAAGCATCCATTCATTTTATATCTTGGTCTCAGGAACACAAAACAAACCTCTATTACAACTGAGCAATTAAACCACCCGCAATCACACACTTCAGCTGCTGTATTCTTGTCTCGCCTACTGTTCTCCACTCGGATTGGTCTCTTGTCTCTAGCGACGCGGTGTTATTCCAGCCGCTTTGGTAACATGTGTACAGCGTTTTGTTGTCGCTCCCACTACTGTCATCCAATCCAGTCTGGCATCGGCGAAAAAGGCTCGCTCAAATTTGACAGTGATTTTGTTTCCACGTTCCCACTCTCGAAATCCTCACTGTAAACTCAGGGATTGGAAGAAATAAACTGATTGTTAATATTGACAAAACTGTAGGGGGCAATATTGATTGTCAAGACCTATACAACATCCACTGGAATTGTTTAGCATTTTTCTAAGGAAGGTAGACTGCACTCTTCTGAACCGCCATTGATCTCGTCAGTGGGGTTTTACAGTCTTATCCTGCGTCGGGCGGGTAGATAGCGGATCTGCAGTCACTCTCAGGGAACCCGAAAATATAATTTATATCAATTTCAAAGGACATCGAGAAATACATTACGCGCGGCAACCTAAGAGCTCATCAAATAAATAATTGGGGCAGGGACATTGCAAACGTAGATTATTAGTGAAATAAACTACAAAGCCTGGTCGAAGCCGCCTAAATGCAAGCATCCACGGTGGTGAAAGAAG
>NW_003303590.1:128651-136883 GCF_000142945.1 Phytophthora infestans T30-4
TGTCGGATCCCCTTCCTCCCTTGTCGGGACCCTCTCGTGCTGCCAGCGTCTCTGCTCCTCTTCCGTCTGTAAGTGGGGCGGATCCGTCAGTTGCGAAACGGCCTCGTAGTGCATCCCCTGCTCCTAGCACCGGATCCCCCCGTCCTCACAAGCATGCCCGCGCTTCCCCAAAGGCCAAATCCAAAACCGGTTTGGCCTCCAAAGCGGCCTCTCAGGTGGGACCCACATCCGCTCCCAAGGCAGGATCCAAATCCACATCCAAGACGGGTCCCACATCCACGTCCAAAACTTCCGCCTCTCCCTCGAAGTCTGGAGCCGGTTCCAAGACCGGATCCACCACTGCATCCAAGTCGACTTCAGTATCCACGACTGGATCTGGGCCCAAGACTGGATCTACGGCGTCCAAGACCGGATCCGGACCCAAGACTGGGTCCGTTGTGGCATCCAATGCGGGATCTTCGGCATCCAAATCCGGATCAACTGCCAAGGCTGGATCCGTTGCTGTATCCAAGTCGGGATCGGCGCCCAAAACTGGATCCACGACTGCGCCGTCGTCCCAGGCAGTGGTGTCCACTGGATCCACGGCCATCGTTGCTCCTACGACGGGGTTAGTGTAACGGGCCAGGTATTTACTCCGTTACTTGCTTACACTATAGTGTTGAGGAAGCTCGCAATAGGACGACTGAGTCTTAGGTTTAAGGAAAAATCAACTCTGACTTTATTTTAGGACCAAGGCCACAGCCCTGGCCACTCAAATACACGTCATAGTCCAATTGGCTAATAGTGGGTCTGTCTCCCCATATATCAGCTAATGGCATGACAGCATTTCAGCACACGCTAGTCGTGTGCTGATGCACCTACTTTTGTAAAGAAATCTACCTACTTATGTAATGGAGGGGCCCATTACATTACCCCCTCTTAAAGTTGCACTTACGCAACATAAGCAGTGGGCGAAGAACAAATCAATCTGCGTGAGGATGGCGAACGGGGGCTTGGCTAACGGGCGGAGCAAAACAGAGACGGAGACATCTCCTGCGAAGCGCAGGAGCGACATAACTCGACTTGCGGAGAAGACGACGAACAGCACGATGGATCAACAGCGGACGGGGACACCGACGACATCGACGTCGTCGACCGCAGCGGCACGGGGCACGCGCGTGATGAACGACCAGGCTCCCGGGCATGGGCTCTCTACGACATATCCGAAGCGCGGGCTCCGAACACACTGGAACACGATGAAAGATCACTTTCCGGCGCTTCCGTGGACTGCGTCAGAAAACCTGTCGAGGGTGTCGCATATGGCGCATTGCAGGAGTCGTGTTGCGCCTTTCATCCGGCGTTGGAAACTGGAACGCAGGAAGAATGGGGGGGGGAGCTTCGTCGGCTGGCTGGTGTACCGCGAGAGATCGTCAAGGAGCACTCGCTCACGGAGCTCCGTGAGCGCGTCTGCACCAGCGCATGGGAGGACATGCGCCGCATCTGCTACGTGAGGGTCGCTGAAGGTTGTGGTACTTGTACTGGATCGCGTCCGACTGTCGAGGAGTGGAGAAGCCACATCGCCGAGTATCCGCTCGGTGAACAAGAACACGGGTGGATCGAGAAGTATCGTCGCTCGTTGGCCGAGAACGTGCGCGCCTCTAATCGCGCCGGCTCACGCCGACGCCCTGCACGTGAAGATTCTTGCATCGGACTCGGTCTCGTTCGCGCGGCCGCTCAAGTCGTCGTTCTCGATCACGTTCGCGTGGTCGCACAAATCGCAGATCTCGGTCCCGTTCACGTGGTCGACCAAGTCATCGGTCTCGATCACGTTCGCGTGATCGCTCGAGTCGCTCTCCTCGTGCGAGCTGGCATGTGTCACAAGGTGGTTTGCAGCGAGGCTGGACTCATACGCCTGGACCGCATTCGGGACGTCCCGAAGGAGATTGGCGCGAGGCTCCCACTTATCCTCGTCGGGAGGAAACCCGAGCCAACGTACCCGATAGCGACGGTCGGCTGGAACATCGTGGGCGAGCCCACGATGACGTTTGGGAGCGCGAAGTGGATCTTCGTGGGCAACGATGTACTCAACAATCCAGCGGGTATCTCCGGCAGCGTCAACAACAGGAGGAGGGCCGTCGCGTCGATAGCACTCGCGCTCTGGCTGCCCAGAGCGAGAACGACTTGCTGAACAGCTACTGGGATGTCCAGCAGGAGTTGGATGAGGCTCTCGATCAGACTGCCCGGGTCACCGGGGAGAGTGCGCAGCTGCGTCAGTCGAACCGAGAGATCCTTGCTCGGTTGCAGATGCTGGAGAGGTCGGTTCACGGACGTTTGCAGACGGGGACGCAGCCTCGAGATCCGACTCCTGGTGCGGATGGGTCGATGGCTCGCCGCGCCCGTCGAGAAGGTCGCTCGACGCATGCTCCGGCTCAGTAGCCTGAGACGACTCTGGAATCGTAGCGGGGTGATACTTCTTGAGCCGTCCGACGTAAAACGTCGGATGCAGACGTAGTGACGTAGGAATGTCAAGCGTGTAGGCATCACCAATGGCTTTGATTACCGTAAATGGCCCAATAAAGCGCGGCGCGAGTTTGTTCGCGCCGAGGTTGGTAACCGCAGAGTTTCTGATACCTTCAGTCGACAGGAGCACGCGTTCGCCTGTCGTAAACGTGGCCGTGTTCTTGCGGCCGATCCTATCGGCGTTCTCCTTCTGCTTGTCCACTGCATCCTGCAGTGCGTCTCGAACATAGCGGGTGACCGCTTGGCGCTGTAGTACGAAGTCGGAGACGACTGCGGAGTCGATTGGTCGCGCCGCATGCTTCGGCGCGTAGTTAGCTGGCGCAAGTGAGCTCGATGCGGAGCGTGTCACTGCGTTGACCGACGTGGGAACAGGGGATACACTCGAGATATCATTAGCAACCGGTGTATGTACCGGTTGACCCAGTACCGGTGTAGCCGCCGGAGACATCGCAGATGGAGTAGACGGCTTGTCGGCAGCTTCTTCCCCACCCAGAGTGGAGACACGCGGGGCTGTGGGATGGCCCACGGCGAGGAGAGCAGGGACACGCGGGTGTCGCGCGTTATTAACGAAGAAGGGCGTCAGCCCAGTCGACGCGTGTACCGCGTTGTTCAGAGCGAACTCGGCCAGTGGCAGAAACGAGCTCCAGCTGGAGAACGACGTCGCGTAGCTTCGAAGGACGTCTTCGAGGACGCGATTTACGCGCTCCGTCTGGCCGTCCGTTTCCGGATGGGCTGCTGTGGACATCATTAGCTTCGAGCCCAGTAGCTCGAAGTTCTTTGACCAGAAGGCCGACGTGAAGCGCGGGTCGCGGTCGGAGACGATAGATTCGGGAAGGCCATGATGACGGAAGACAGCATCGAGGAAGTGCACCGCGGTATTTGCCGCGGTGATCGCATCCGACACCGGAATCAGGTGAACCATCTTGCTGAAGCGGTCTACGAGTACCAAGACACCTGATCGTCCTTTAGCATCGGGTGGGAGCCCGAAGATGAAGTCCATCGACACCGAGCGCCAGGCCTCGGTGGCCACTGGTAGAGGACGCAAGGGAGCCTGCGAAGACGAGGCAGGTTTCATGCGCTGGCAGGTCTCGCAGGTGCGCACCCACTTACGCACCCATTTGTACAGGTGTGGCCAATAAAAGTCGCGTGACACAGCGGCAAATGTCTTCTCGCGACCGAGATGAGCGCCCAGCGGGGCATCATGAAACTCATGGATAATCCGTGAGCGCAGATCGGGGTCGTTAGGACAACGACACGTGGGGCATCGAAGTTGTCGATGCTGTACGCCAGCAGCTCGTCCTCGAGACGATATCGGTGGATTTTGTTTCGTACAGAGCGGGAAAGGGCTCCCAGTGTGTCGGCGCTGGGAGAGCGGAGATGCTACAGGATACTGGAGCACGTCGAGTCATGTTCGTAAGCAGCTCGGATCTCGTCGCGAAGTGGCATTACCGGGGAGACGCTCGTCAGGTTGACGCCTGACGCCTCGCACGTGGCACACTCGTCTACATCGTCTTCATCCAGCGAAGCTTGTCGACCCAATGCACCGCGTGGGTCGTAGTCGGGACGCCGAGACAAAGCGTCGGCGAGAATGTTGTTCTTGCCGGGTTTGTAGTGGACAACGAAGTTGTACTCGGAGAAGAACGAAAGCCAGCGGGCCATCCGCTGGGAGAGATGAGGACTCTTCATCGCTGTCCTCAGCGATGCATGATCGGTGTACACCGCGAAGGTATCCTCACCCAACAAGTACACTCTGAACTTGATCAGAGCGTAGCGCATCGCAAGGAGCTCCTTGTCGTGAACAGGGTAGTTGCGCTCCGCCGGCTTCATCTGCCTAGACTGGTAGCTTACGACACGCTCTCGATCTTCTTCATCGAATTGCATCAGCGCACAGCCGATGGCGAAATCGCTCGCGTCGCAAACGACGTGAAAAGGCTTCGAGTCATCCGGGAGCGCGAGGATTGGGGCCTCGGCGAGACTCTTCTTCACCGAGTCGAAGGCGGCTTGATGTGCGGAAGTCCACGACCACGACACATCTTTCTTCAACAACGAAGAGAGCGGCTGGATCAATCCGGCGTAGTTCTTCGTGTACTTGTGGAGATAATTAGCGAGACCCAGCCACTGACGCAGTTCAGTGGGATTCTGTGGCGTAGGCCACGCACATATCGACGACACTTTCTCGGGGTCGGCGCGGACGCCGTTCTTGCTCACAAAGCAGCCAAGCACCGGAATCTCCGGTGCGCAGAATATACACTTCTTCAAGTTGGCATACAGCTTGTTTTCGCGCATCACTAGGAAGACTTGCCTCAGATGCTTCAAGGGGACTTCAAGCGCGCTGAGGCCTCCCTCAGCGCGACTGTGTACGAAGATGTCATCGAAATAACTCGGTGCGAAGTCGCGGAGCGGGCGCAGCACATGGGATACCATGCGATTGAACGTGGCGGGAGCATTCTTCAACCCTTGCGGCATAACAAGCCACTCCCAGAGCATACCACTGGGAGTGCTTACCACTGTGAGCGGTATATCGCTCAGCCTCATGAGGATTTGGTAGAACCCATCGGTCAAGTCGATGGAGCTGAAGACCTCACTACCCGACATTGCGTCGAGCACCATGTCCTTCCGAGGAATCGGCGTCTGGGCAGGGATGGAAGCGTCGTTTAGCTTGTTGAAGGCATGGACGATGCGCCATCCGCCCGTGGCTTTCTTCACACAGAAGGTCGGACTGGAGTGCGGCGATGTGCTCTCACGCACATGACCCGCCTTGCGGCGGCTCTCGAAGAAGTCATCGATAGCTTGGACCTGATCTCGCGGGAGCGGCCCATGCCGCGTCACACAATACTTCGAGCCGGGCACGAGATCAATCTCGTGGCGAATTCCTCGGTCAGCTGGCAACTCAGCTCGGATCTTATCCGGAAATACATCTTCATATTCGCGGGCGGTCTCGTAGACTGGATTGCCGGATTCGCGTAGCGCGTCCCAAGACTGCGCTGCGAAGCGCTCCTCGCGGGCCGACTTCGGCTCAGCGCTCGTTGGGCGCGAGGGAGCGTCGCCGTCACTGACTGCATTCACTTCGAGCGACGCCGAATCGGCGTCGGTGATCAGGCAAACCTGTTCGATTTCATCGTCCTTGAGGCCGCGAAGGAAGTTCTTCCAGGAGAGACCTGGAAGTCGAGTGATCGACCCTGCCTCGCCAGGCGGGTTTGCAAGCTCGAGTGTTCGTCGGCGGCCAGAGGTACCTTCCACATACTCAAGCACGCAGACCGACTCCGTCGGTGAGCTGTCACTTGGTACGGGCTCTCGGCGAGGTTTCAGCCGACGCCGCTTCGACTTCCTCTTTCGCCGCCTCGAGTGCAAACTCGAGGATGATGAGTCGCTCTCGCTGGACGAGATGTCACCCCCCTCTAGCGGGAGCCCCTGCTCGACCGCGGTAGTGTTCAGCGGGAGCGCCAACTGCTCGACCACCGGCTCAATTGACGGGAGCCCCTGCTCGACCGCCATCTCGTTCGTCTGCGGGAGCCCCTGCTCGACCGCCATCTCGTTCGTCTGCGGGAGCCCCTGCTCGACCGCCATCTCATTCGTCTGCGGGAGCCCCTGCTCGACCGCCGTCTCGTACATCTGCGGGAGCCCCTGCTCGACCGCCAGTTGGTCTTCATCCCCGCGGCGCCGCGGGGACTCGTCAGTTAACAGCACTGCGCAAGCCGTGCAGAGAGGGCCATCGCTCACTCTGTGCACAACGTGCGTCGTGGATGACCGGTCCACGACGGTGACGTGAGGCCAATCCTTCTGGGCGACCAGGAGGTGCGTGAACACCTCGCTCACATCATAATCACTGCGGCGCCTGACCGACCGGGCCAACCAGTCAATCTCTGGTTGATAGCGCGTCAGCCACGGCATACCCAGGATGCAGTCAAACGCGTAATTCATCTCAATGACGAGGAAGTCGTCGTTGCTTCGGAAACCGTCGAACGTGTACGGAAGGGTAATCTCGCGCCGCGCTACGCGGCGTGATTTCCCATCGGCCAACTTGACAGCGACCTCCCCTCTACCTTTGCGGACAGTGATGTCCGACGGGAGTACCGACAAGCACGACGCGCGGAAGAAGCTGTTGGTCGCTCTTGAATCAAGGAGCGCTCGCAGTGGTCGCCGGGCACCGGCGACATGAAGACTGACAATGATCAATCTTGAATCGCTCGGCGTGGTGGTGGCATGAAAGTGTGCATGCAGCACAGGAGGGCTAGGAGGTTGGGTTGCCACCGGGGGACCCGGACCTCCATTCCAGCCAGTAGGGCGCCCCGCACCTACTGACCCTGACCGTTTTTTGGCTGGTCAGAACTCACGGGCTCGGCATCGACATGCGCAAGCACTGGAGCTGGCGCGCGGCACTCCGCCGCGCGATGACCGACCTTCCGACAGCGGAAGCAGGTGAGAGAACGATTGTTCCGAGCACCGCTCCGACGCGCTGCATAACGCTGACGATTGCTCGTCGCATCGATAGCGTCGATGTCCATGGGCTCGGGCGCAGAATCCCGAGCAGAAGCAGGTAGCGCGTGAGCGTATGACGCCGCAACCACGTAGTCCTCGCGTAGGGCGAGGGCGAATGCCTCTTCGAGCGTAGAGGGGTCCGATCTTGTAAGGCAGTAGCGCGTCATGCCTTCGCGCATACCGAACACGAATACATGAACCTGAGAGGTCATATCGATCAGCTTAGACACGATGCACGACGCGAGGTGTCGTGTCTTCTGGACGTAGTCGCGCATAGTCATCGTGCCTTGCCGAAGGGCGAAGAAATCTGCCCGAATTCGGGATTCATCTTGCGGCGGCTCGAACGCGAGCCGAAGGTCACTCTGGAGGGTATCCAGAGTGGGGAAGATGTTGGGATCGACAACCAACTTGCCGAGAGCCCATTCCTTGGCTTTCCCAGACAGCCGCGAGAGAAGGAAATGGACCTTCGCGGAAGGCGCCTCGATCAACCTCGAGGCGATGGCGATGTCGATCTCTCGAAACCAGCGATTCAGCGGAAGTCGATCTCCTCCGGCACCGGAGTAGGTGGACGTCTCTAGCTTCACGACGTCATTCGTGGAGATACGCGAGGGAGTTGACACTCGCCGATTCGCATCGGCGAGCTCGCGTTCCATGAATTCTTGTGCCGCAACGCGCTGCTCGTCGGGCGTCGCTGAGCGCAGCAGCGACGTGACGACGGCTTCTCCGGACACCGCCGCAAGGCGGTGGAGAGCTTCCCACTCGATCCGAGTGAGATGGAGAAAGGCAGCGTGGTCGAGGTCTTGGCTCATGTCGAACTTGGTCGTTCGAAGGACTACAAAGTGCTACCAGGTGTAACGGGCCAGGTATTTACTCCGTTACTTGCTTACACTATAGTGTTGAGGAAGCTCGCAATAGGACGACTAAGTCTTAGGTTTAAGGAAAAATCAACTCTGACTTTATTTTAGGACCAAGGCCACAGCCCTGGCCACTCCAATACACGTCATAGTCCAATTGGCTAATAATGGGTCTGGCTCCCCATATATCAGCCAATGGCATGACAGCATTTCAGCACACGCTAGTCGTGTGCTGATGCACCTACTTTTGTAAAGAAATCTACCTACTTATGTAATGGAGGGGCCCATTACACGTTTGCTCCTGTGTCGAGGAGGATCCTCGTTCGCTGGTCATTCACAGCGCCTTGCACCAGAGCTCTCATTCTGATCCGTCGGTCGAATTCTTGGCCGACCACCACCC
>NW_003303590.1:138957-142578 GCF_000142945.1 Phytophthora infestans T30-4
GGTAATCGCCTCACGGATCCTGTCTCGCCAGTGGACCAGCCGGCCACAGGCTCTTCCGACACCTCCTCAGGCACCCTGCATCGACCCTTCGAAGCTGCGATGAGTCGTTTCCTGGCCGAACAGGGTATGAGAACGCCCGTGCCACAAGCGGAAGTGCTCCACGAACATGGAGCACGAGACGTGGAGATGGAGTCCGTGGAGGGAGACAACTCCCATGATGAGTTCGACCCAGATGATCTGGATGGCCCATCCACTTCGTCAGCAGTGGTAGCAACAGCCACAGCCGGGGCAGGTGGATCGTCCATGATCCAGAGGGTACGGATCTCCCCCATATCGGATCTGAAGGAGTTCACGGGCAAGGATCAAGATGAGGACCGAGCGAGAACATGGATCAGCAAAGTCAAGTCGGCCCTCATGAGAGATCAAGCGTCGGATGCTGAGAAGTGTTTGACCTTTGCGGATCTGCTAGCGGGGCCAGCCAGGAACTGGTATCGGCCGCTGGGCAGATCCACCAGGAACAAGTGGCCAGATTTGCTGCGCCGTTTCCAGACCCAGTACAGTGGATTAAGAGTGTCGGTGGCACGACCATACTACCACGCTCGCCGCAGATCGGATGAATCCCCACTAGAATACCTACATCGACTAAATGTGGCCGGTCTACGGGCCAAGTTGAAGATCAAGGATGGGGGATCCAAGGTACTGCGGGAACACGTGGATCATTTCATCGAGACGGTGGGAGACGTGGATCTGGCCGACAGGCTGACCCTGTTACGACTTCCCGACGCAGACGAGCTTGAGGAAGTGCTGCGGGCGGTGGATCGCGCGAAACACCGCCAGAAGAAGGCGGCGGTCAGATCCGGCAAGTATCGCCAAAAGGCTCCGACGCCTACGGCCCCAGCTCGACGTGTCCACCAAGTCACGGCGCCCGACTCAGGAACTGAATCAGGATCCGACGGTTCGGACTCCGACCCTGAAGATTACCGTCGAGTCTGTCTCACTGCGTCCAACGATCGAACGGCGAAGACAGGAGACAACTCTCGACCGGGGGATACCGTACCCGGGGACCGTGGGATGTACAGATCCCGAGATCTCATGGACGGGGCAGCACAAGTCAGGTGTTCACAGTGCGGATCCCGGAAGCACACTCAATCTGGATGATGGAAACATCTGGTCTGTGAGAAGTGTGGCAAGAAAGGTCATCCCGGGGATCATTGCTTCTACGTGTGTCGCGGGTGTGGCGAGATTCACGACGTCGGCAAGTGCCCGATGGAAGAATTCTACAACCAGATCCGCCAATGGTTTGATCCAGCCAAGCACCGAGGGATGTTGCCAGAAGTGGCCGAGAAGATGTTAAACTAGGACGCTCGCCGGGTTTGAATCCGGTACGAGCCGAGCGTTCTAGGTACTGCATTTATGCATTTGTGAACAAGACATCGCTAGATCCAGGTAGCAGGACCCTAGATCCAGTCGATAATACACGTGATCTACATGAAGTGTCAGTTGCCAAGATCTCTAGTTTGCGCCAAGTGGATGAGTTTGCCAGATCCGAAGTCTCTTCAACCCTGGATCTACAAAGGGGAGAGGCACGTGGTTATTGGGAGAAACGCCAACATGGTCGATGGTTTGAGCCTACCAAGGGTGCGGTCACTGCAGATCCACCTAAGGTCTATCAGGTCACCGGATCCCGTGGATCTGAGGATGTTGGATCCATGGATCTACTAACCGGGGAGTCCCGTGGATACTGGAAGTACCACGCCCCAGGAAAGTGGTTCAGACAAGCCAAGGTAGGGGGCAAGATCAACAATGAAAAAGCAATCCTACTCCTAGATAGTGGTGCCGAGGTGTCTATACTGGATACCGCCTTTGCTCGTAAGGTTGGGTGCCAAGTGGATGGGAGTCGGATCCAAGACTGTGTTGGGATTGGTGAAGGCGTGTACCGTACGAATGGGAGAACGCGGATCAAGATCACGCTGGCAGGTTGTTTGGTGTATTGGTTTGACATTTGGGTTGGAGATCTCGCTGGTCAAGACGCCATCCTCGGGATGGATTTCATGGTACCGGCCGGAGTGAGGTTGGATCTAGCGGATGGGACACTTTGTTTCCCTGACGAGATGCGGATCCAGCTCAGCGGACGGCGACCGTTGTATGGAGCGACGATGAGGATCATAAGGGCGGATAAGACAACCTGGATCGAGCCCGGGGAAACCTGGGAGCTGCCAGACCGGTTAAAGTGGGTGGAACATGAGAAACGGTGGGTCACTCGGGGCGAGAAATGGGTACCTACCGTAATCCAGGGACCAGGTCGATCACAATACCTCCAGGTCACGAACGTCAGCGACAAGAGACTATTACTGGACCATTATGAGGAGATCGGACGATGGTTGGCGAAAGACGGTATCCCTAGGCGACCTGGATATGTGTCAGTGGGATCCCGCCGCTACAAAGAATGGCAGAATCTGGTGTACGAGGCGACTACCGAGATCGAATCTCTCGGAGAGGTGGAGCTCCCGGCGGAGCCAACTGGCCCCTTGGTGGATCGGCCTTCATATCCAACTCCGCGAAAGATCCTGCAGAGGGGTCGACGGGTTGAGATCCAAGCAATGGAGGTTGGATCCACGACGGGGGACGATCCCCAGAGTCGGCCCTTAGATAACGCAGGGTCGGTGAGTGAAGGATTGCAGAGGGCTAAAGCCGAACAGCCGGATCCCGCTGATCCACAAGTGGATCCAAGCTTTCCATTGGATAAAGTGCCTGGATCCCTATCGAGAGTGGCAACGCTAGTCAAACCCGAACTGTCGGGTTTAGACTCGTTAGAGGACCGGCTGGATCCGACCGGTGACTTCCCCAGTACCAGGATACCCGACCCCACGAAGACAGAAGGGATGACGGTCGAAGGAGAGTCGCGGTGCCTGGATCCAAGGGTGGATTAGACAAAGACCGAAGATGAACAAGTCTGCTACCGTGAAGGCGGGGATCTACACGCCGAGGATCTTGGAGAAGGTATGGCGGTAATCCCGGAGGTACCACTGACCACAGAGGAGGTCACGATTGATGATATCCAAGTGGATCCAGGGGCGAACGAACCCACTGAAGTGGATCGTCTGCGTCAGAAGATCTGGGAAAGCCGACATCTGCTGATCGGTAAGGGTAATGCGTTACCGCCCGCCGCCCGCGGAGTTAAATGTGACATCGATGTCGGCGACGCGAAACCGATCGCTCAAAGGGTGCGGAAGGTGGCACCTCAGTTCCGAGAAAAACTGTCGGATCTGATTAAGGGCCTGCTGCAAGCCAGGATCATCAGCTTCTCAACGTCCCCGTGGGCGTCGCCGGTGGTAATCATCATCAAGAAGAACGGGGTGGATATACGTCTGTGCATTGATTACCGGCTGGTTAACAGCCTGACTCGATTGATGGTGTATCCGATGCCTCTGATCAACGAGCTGTTGGAAGATTTGGATAAAGTACTCTGGTACTGGCTCTCTAGACATGGGCCAGGAGGTTTCCTGGGGTGGTTTACCTATGACGGGATCGGAGCTCCGCGCGAATATCCGCGATTCATTCACCACCGTTTTGGCGCTTGTGCCGAGGTAGACCCCCGGAATGCGCGGTTTTGGGATTGAA
>NW_003303590.1:143874-146377 GCF_000142945.1 Phytophthora infestans T30-4
TTTCAGGTTTTAGCAAGTCCAATTCATTTTCGTCGGCCAAGATAAACCTGCAAGAAAACAATAAAAAAAAAGCTACAGTGCATGTATTCAGATCTTACATGATCACCTCCAACGTATGTTCTACAAACAAGTACAGTAGTGCACAGCTGATCAACGCAAAGCTTCGTTTTCGAATGAGGGACCGACTCATTTGAGTTCGTGATGTTGTAAAGTGAGCCTTGCTTCCTAGAAATATTGCTGTTGTGACCAGATGGTGATAGTATCTTGTTTTTTGGATTATTACTCTCATATGTAAACAGAACTCCCGATTAATGCATAAGTATATTAATTAATGTACTTTTTTAATGCGCGGCTGAAAATGCATAATGTATGGGAAGAAAAATTATGTCTTCACACTTTAAAACTAGTTTTTGTATGTAAAGGCCATCACATATGAGGCTACGTCAAACAAAATGATACTTACGAACCATTTAGAGTTATCGAGATAATCGAGCTTAAAGTCATTCTAGAAAATGTGCACGCAACATTGGAAAACCGAAGGATATTCGGTGTTTTTACTGTTCTAGTATCGAAAGGCAGCAATTGCAAAAACAATTGTGTCGCTGTGACATTATATAAAATCATCCGTAAGCAAGATTTCAAAATAATCTTACCCCCCTAGTGGAGTGTGTTGTCCGTCTGTAACGTCCGTAACGGGCTAGGGTTAATAATCCTCACGCTAAAACGCGCGTTCTACTGGCTGCCGAGCGCAGCGAAGGCGGCCTCGATTGGCTAAAATCGCAATATGTGGTGTACACATTGTATGTGGGCTACATATCGTACTTAAATGCAAACGTTCAAATTTCATTTTGCCCCCGTTTTTAACGCTGGAGCGCCACCTCACGCAAAGGGCGCTGCCTGTGCGCGCGTTAGTTAGCATTGGTAGAAGGCGCCAACGCGCACACACGTAGTATATCGTCGTAGGAGCTGTTTGAAAAAATTGTAGGCCTTGGTGACTTATATTTCGGCTTAAATGAAGCCTTTAGTACTTATTGGTTATAATATGATTTGTTTTAGCTTTGTAGCATTTTTTTTACTTTCTAAGATAATTTTGCTTAGTACTATTCTAAAGTCTCATATTATTGCTTGTAGACGTTTGTAGTAGTACTACACAAAATTAATTTAGTAGCGCTTATCAAATTTAAATGCACTTTATATCTAATACTAATAACCTTAAAGTATTGTATCATATTTGCGTTAGATGAAGATGCACAATTTATAATTAATATTAAATATTTAAAATATGAATATAGTGGCTTCCACCGCACATAACCATGAACACTTCTCCGCCACTAAAAAAAGAACGTTTTCTTTGTATTAGCGCGTATTTTGCACCCTAAGAGCATGTGCGCCCTCTCGAACACGATACGTAACATACATGCAGTGCAGTGGGAGCAGTGTTTGTGATTTAATTAGCGTAGAGGCACGTGATTAAACAAGAACACGAAACACGGAGGAACACCGAGTCAGATCATGTACATAACGCGATAGAAGGAACAGCTTGAAATACGGAAAGTCACGGACGAAATAAGAATAGGCCACGAAATTTCATACGAAGCACGAACCAGGGAAGAGCCTGAAAAACACGGAGCCGCACGATCAGATGACAGCGGGTGAGAGCTGAAATAATGAAACGCCTACACGCTGAAAAAGCACGGACCAAGAGAGAGCACGTTCACAGTCACGGTAGACCACGCAGCTGTGCGAGTGCACGGAAAGGAGTTATCCCACCACAGGTTACCCCGAAGCACGGTCGACGGCCAAACACAAATTCACGGGAGAGCATAAGCGGGAAATCACTGAACATTGGAGTACGATACGAGGACAGCCCACCGACCCACGGCACACGATACTACGGTAGCTAACGATAGCCTGGACGACCGATCAACGTCAACACCACGCCATAAACGACAGCATAGACGTTGGATTAACCACTAAACCGTGGGAGAACACGCAGCCACGCGAAATCACCGAACCACGGAGCCGGGTACCAGTGTAGAGCCTGAGGTCACCTAGCATCGAGGGACAATAGTGCATTACAACATGATTGCACGGACGACGTGCCAGCCACGAAGTCACAGGGAAACGATTCGGGATACCACGGTTGCACACCGCGGAGCACGATACCATTGTAGAACACGATACGCGGGCAAAGCAGATGCACTACGCGAGCACAATACGGTAGACATCATTGCCATACCGCTATTGCACGATAGCATGGTACCGCGTTCGATAAACGGGCGACAAAACCACACGACTGGCATGGGAGGCACCAAACCACGGAATAAGCACCCTTGAACCGAAGACCCATCAGGCCACGGAACCCGCATGCCCAGTGTAGTACCCTGATCTTTACCGAGCCACGAAAGAAAATAGTAGGAGAGAACGAGATTTGCAGAGACAGGGGACGAGCACGGAACAGACCATGTGCCTCTTAAAGAGAACCACGACTCCCACATTGTGG
>NW_003303590.1:147680-150185 GCF_000142945.1 Phytophthora infestans T30-4
GCATGCTTGGAGTGGCCAGGCGAGTCTGCGATATCATGCTGTCTGGCAGGCAGGGTAAAGCTGCCTCCACTGCACCCCGCGCCACCAAAAGTTCTTCAGCTGTACGGAGATCCCGAGTTCCGCCGTCAATTCGTGCCTACAATCAAGCCTTCGCGTTTACGTCGATTGGTGCTTCGTGCTCAAACCGATCGTTTCAAAATGTGCATCAAGACGAGAGCGTTGCGGGTACACACGGGGTGTACACATATCGCATTCAAGGGGCTATGGGGCACTACCTAGGATCTCTCCTTCCCCACATAGACCGTCGGACAGGCGCGCGAGTAGCACCCAAGTTTGCGCAGATCTACATTGTGGATCCAGACATGCAACGCCGCGCGGAGCGACGTCTTGGTATATTCGCGGATCTGGATCGTGATGCACTACTAGACATCGAGAAAATGATGGCAGAGCACAACCCATTAGCGCAACGGTTCCTCCACTTTGGGCAGCAAGTGCGTCAACAAAACACGGAGACTCCAGTAGATTTGGTCTTCCGTCTGCATGATAACTCCTCGCGACCGAGGACGCATAACCGCCCCACTGTGTCTGAAGTGGCTGCGACTCTCATTGAGGATGGCAACCTGGCTCAGCCTCGGGATCTACTACTCTTTACACGCGATCAAAGGCTGCTACGTTTGTATGAGACTCACGCCGATTACGATCCACTCCAATACCCGCTTCTCCTTCCATATGGAGAGAAGGGCTGGACCTACACAGACGAGTTCGCGAATGGTGCTGAGTATCGAAACAAGAAGGCGATGTCTCTTTGTGAACACGTCGCGTTCCGCCTTCATCAGAAAGTGAATGACCAGTCCGCTCTCCACCAAGGTGGGCGTCTATTTCAGCAGTGGTGTGTAGATCAGCGTGCAAAATGTGAGCAAGAACAGCTTCGCTGGGTGGCCGACAATCAGAAAACACTACGCGCCGATCAATACAGGGGTGTTCAAGATGCTTTGCTCAACGAAGATACTTTGGCTCTGGCGGAAGGAGAAGTACTGCTGTCGGAATATGACCGGGCCCAGAGCAGATTGGTGCACCCAGACCGAGATGGAGGCGGCAGAGGACGACCTACCCACTTTCTTAATCAGGTTGGCAAGCGTATCATACTACCGGCTTCACACCTGGGTAGCCCGCGGTCCATGTACAAGTCGTATCAAGATTCGATGGCAATTGTTCGGGAGTATGGACGGCCCGACGTCTTCCTGACGGAAACGTGCAACCCTAAGTGAGACGAGATTCTTGAAGCGATACCTTCCGATATCCAGACAGCTCAAGATCGACCAGACATCGTGGCTCGCGTGTGGCAGCAGAAACTACAAGCGACGCTTGACGATTTAAACCAAGGCGTTCTGGGGCGAGTGCGCGCGCGGATTTACGTTGTCGAGTTTCAAAAACGAGGGCTCCCCCACGCTCACGTTCTGATTATTTTGGCTGACGAAGACAAACCTCGAACCCGCGAGATCGTAGACAAGATGGTATGCGCTGAGATCCCAGATAAGGATACAAACCCTCAGCTGTATGAGACGGTCATGTCATGCATGCTCCATGGTCCATGCGGGCCTGCAAACCCTTCCTGCGCGTGTATGAAGGACGGCAAGTGCACCAAAGGATATCCGAAGCCCTTAGCAGAAGTCACACAAGCCAATGCCAATGGATATCCAGTGTACAGACGACGTCGACGGCAAGAAGGTGTTCTAAAGTTCAAAGGCAGAGAATATGACAATGCTACGATCAACCAGTGGGTTGTACCGTACAACCCGTACTTATCCCAGAAGTACAACTGCCACATCAATGTGGAAGTGTGCACGGATATAACTGCGGTTAAATACCTGTACAAGTATGTGTACAAAGGACCCGACATGGCTATACTCACTGTGGAAGAAGTCCGAGGAGGGCAGCAGAGTGCGCGTCGAGAACCAAATGAGATTCTACGTTTCTTGAGTGCCCGTTACATTTCTCCGGTGGAAGCTTGCATGCGCCTCCTCGATTTCACGATTCAGGGAAAAACCCATGCGGTTACTCAGCTAACGGTTCATCTCGAGTCAGGCCAGACGATTTGCTTTCGCGAAATGGAAAACCCGGAGGCGGTTTTGGAACGTGGTAGTCACACGATGCTGACCAGATTCTTTGAGTTGTGTACGAGTGTCGTGCCCGAGAATCATATTGCCAGGACGATGTTGTATCAGGACATCCCAAAAGAGTTCTGCTGGAAAGCGCCGGAGAAAGGGCAACCGATACAGAGGGAGCTGCGCTGCGGTATCAAAAAGTCCGCGAGCCGCATGATTCAGGAGAGGCCTCAGAAGATGGAGCGGTAATAAATTTGAGGTACGGGTCAGATAGGCGTATAGAGTCTATGTGTCTTTTTGTGAGCAGTGAGACTGCTTACGGCAGAAGTCCTGGCTCGCCTTCATATCATGTCAGTGCTGGAAGGGTGGCGTCGACGTAGAAAGAGGAGCGAGGGAGGTG
>NW_003303590.1:152072-154447 GCF_000142945.1 Phytophthora infestans T30-4
CAGATATCACAGAAGCGACGAGAGTTTTGGCTGATCGTATGAAGAACCAGGAGTGGAAAAACGGAAGAGTCCGATCCTGCGGTACATCAGCGGCGCTTTGCGGATGCAATGGAGGCGGCGTATCAAGCTGGAGCCGAGGATGTGGCTTTATTTACTGTGGCCGGTCGTATCAGAACCAACGTTTCTAGAAGATGTCCCCGGTCTCGGCTGCGCGGCGGGCTCGCGAGAAAAGATCTAACCGGACGCTGTCACAGGCAGATCGCGAGCGTACACGCGACGCACAGAGAGCTCGCACAAGACGAGCTAATATGTCACTCTCGCAGCGTGATCGTGCGAGGAAGAAAGACGCTGACCGTAAGCGCGCCCGAAGAGCGCGGCTGCGTGGAGAAGAGCTTCAGGGACATCGGGAGCAAAATAGACAGCAGCAAACATCACACAGAGCAGGGATGAGCCAACCGGAGAGGGAGGCTGAACGCGAGCTAGATCGCCAGCAACATGCGGAGCAGCGAGCTCAGCTTTCGGGACAACAACGGGGAGCTATACGTGAGGTACACCGTCAACAGGAAGCGGATCGCCGATCTCGGCAGACACCCGAAGAGCACCAGCAAGATCTAGAGCGAGTGCGTACTAGACGCCAATGCGTCCGTCATGGACATGCTCTTATTTCCCTCGACGACTTCGACGC
Source organism: Phytophthora infestans T30-4 (assembly GCF_000142945.1). Taxonomy (NCBI): domain Eukaryota; phylum Oomycota; class Peronosporomycetes; order Peronosporales; family Peronosporaceae; genus Phytophthora; species Phytophthora infestans. Next base: position 152,758 of record NW_003303590.1, read on the forward strand.
GTCCATGATATCGGGTAATGACGTGGTGAACGGTCGGCACAAGCTCCCGGCAACAACGGTTTGTCCGATCTGCAACGCTTGGAAGTGGCCAGGCGAGTCTGCGATATCATGCTGTCTGGCAGGCAGGGTAAAGCTACCTGCACTGCACCCAGCGCCACGGAAGTTGCTTCAGCTGTACGGAGATCCCGAGTTCCGCCGTCAAATTCGTGCTTACAACCAAGCCTTCGCGTTTACGCCGATTGGTGCTTCGTGCTCAAACCGATCGTTTCAAAATGTGCATCAAGACGAGAGCGTTGCAGGTACACATGGGGTGTACACATATCGCATTCAAGGGGCTATGGGGCACTACCTAGGGTCCCTCCTTCCCCACATAGACCGTCGGACAGGCGCACGGGTATCTCCGAAGTTTGCGCAGATCTACATTGTGGATCCAGACATGCAACGCCGCGCGGAGCGACGTCTTGGTATATTCGCGGATCTGGATCGTGTTGCACTACTAGACATCGAGAAAATGATGGCAGAGCACAACCCATTAGCGCAACGGTTCCTCCACTTTGGGCAACAAGTGCGCCAACACAACACGGAGGCTCCAGTAGACTTGGTGTTCCGTCTGCATGACAACTCCTCGCGACCGAGGACACATAACCGCCCCACTGTGTCTGAAGTGGCTGCGACTCTCATTGAGGATGGCAACCTGGCTCAGCCTCGGGATCTACTACTCTTTACACGCGATCAAAGACTGATATGTTTGTACGAGACTCACGCCGATTACGATCCACTCCAATACCCGCTTCTCCTTCCATATGGAGAGAAGGGCTGGACCTACACAGACGAGTTCGCGAATGGTGCTGAGTATCGAAACAAGAAGGCGATGTCGCTTCGTGAACACGTCGCGTTCCGCCTCCACCAGAAAGCGGATGATCAGTCCGCTCTCCACCAAGGTGGGCGTCTATTTCAGCAGTGGTGTGTAGATCAGCGTGCAAAATGTGAGCAAGAACAGCTTCGCTGGGTGGCCGACAATCAGAAAACACTACGCGCCGATCAATACAGGGGTGTTCAAGACGCTTTGCTCAACGAAGATACTTTGGCTCTGGCGGAAGGAGAAGTACTGCTGTCGGAATATGACCGGGCCCAGAACAGATTGGTGCACCCAGACCGGGACGGAGGCGGCAGAGGACGACCTACCCACTTTCTTAACCAGGTTGGCAAGCGTATCATACTACCGGCTTCACACCTGGGTAGCCCGCGGTCCATGTACAAGTCGTATCAAGATTCGATGGCAATTGTTCGGGAGTATGGACGGCCCGACGTCTTCCTGACGGAAACGTGCAACCCCAAATGGGACGATATTCTTGAAGCGATACCTTCCAATATCCAGACAGCTCAAGATCGACCAGACATCGTGGCTCGCGTGTGACAGCAGAAACTACAAGCGACGCTTGACGATTTAAACCAAGGCGTTCTGGGGCGAGTGCGCGCGCGGATTTACGTTGTCGAGTTTCAAAAACGAGGGCTCCCCCACGCTCACGTTCTGATTATTTTGGCTGACGAAGACAAACCTCGAACCCGCGAGATCGTAGACAAGATGGTATGCGCTGAGATCCCAAATAAGGATACAAACCCTCAGCTGTATGAGACGGTCATCTCATGGATGCTCCATGGTCCATGCGGGCCTGCAAACCCTCCTGCG
>NW_003303590.1:156243-158919 GCF_000142945.1 Phytophthora infestans T30-4
AACACAGTCGGAGGCAATTGAACGCTTGCTCCAATGCGGTTTAGGGTTGTGGCCCCCAATTCCCGATGTTCTCTCGTACCGAAAAGCATGCGAGTTTCGCACAGCTGATACGGCAGACCACTGCTGAGGGAAAATGGCTGCATTCTCCGAAGTTCCCGCTGCAAAGTCGGGGAGGGAAAGCCATGAATGTAACTTCTTTCCCTTAGGAAGAGGATTACATGAAGATCCCGCGCGATATTCCTGATTGAGAATCCCACCCTGTCGCTTGAGGGATGAGGACCCAGGAAAATTCGTCCTGGTGTTATTCCAAGAGGCATGGATCGGATCATCGACGAGATGTATGGCGAGATTAACAACCCCGAAGTTGCTACCGATGAGTATTTCGCTAACCGTACGATCCTCACGACCACGAACGCAATCGTGCACCGCATCAATGAAAGCGGTGACCGATCGATTAACTGGACAGGCGCGGGAATACATGTCTTCCGATTCTGTACAAGACGATGGTGACGGCAATTTCTTCGAGCAGGAGGTACTCCACTCGATGAATATCAGTGGAATGCCTCCCCACAAATTGACCCTCAAGGTAGGAATGCCTATCATGATGATGCGGAACCTGAATCCTGATCTAGGGCTGTGCAACGGAACACGGCTTCGAATTGTGGCCCTCAAGCCACATGTCATCCACGCCACAATCATGACCGGTGAGCGACAAGGGCAACATGTGTTGATTCCCCGCATTGTTTTCATCAGTGACGGAGACATTCGGAGCTTTCCGTTCATTTGAGACGCAAGCAGTTTCCTGTCCAACCGGCCTTTGCGATGACGATTAACAAGGCGCAAGGACAAACGGTGCACTACTTGGGGTTGTATCTTGCTACGCCTTGCTTCTCCCACGGGCAGCTGTACATTGCGATGTCGTCAAGATCAAGATTCAAGGCGCTGGTCGAGTACCCAAAGCTGGAGGAGGAGGATGGGGTCTACGCCCAGAACATTGTCTACAGGCAGATCTTTGGTTCGGAGTAGGAATGTTCAATTTCATATGCATTTAATACATAACGTTGACATAAAACATGTTTACGCCGGAGCGTAGCGAAGGCGGGAGCCCATTTCCCCTTGGACTAAAACCTGCCACCTCCGCCGCGTAGCGGCGGCGAACGGCTAGTCCTAAAGTATCAAGGCTAGCACGGTGTCCGTCCGTCCGTCACACGAAACGCTCAGATTTTTGAGCCTTCCCATTGGCTGCCGAGCGGAGCGAAGGCGGCATCGATTGGTTAAAACGGAATTATGTAATTTACATAAAAAAATTCATGTGGTTCACAGAGATTTGCACAAGACTATCCATTATCCGAAGGCGGCATCGTTTTAATATTACGAAGTATAATATTTACCATTTTAATAATATTAATACATGTTGCTTTTAATATTTGAGTGCTAAACAGAAAGAGCTATTTATTCTCAAATAAGAAATCCCCTAAAGATGCTTCCAATGCTGCGACGTGCTTAACCTACACGTAGGAATGCGTGTTTCCAAGGACATCCTAAAGTATCAAGGCTAGCACGGTGTCCGTCCGTCCGTCACACGAAACGCTCAGATTTTTGAGCCTTCCCATTGGCTACCGAGCGGGGCGAATCCGGCATCGATTTGTTAAAACGGAATTATGTAATTCACATCAATAAATTCATGTGGTTCACAGAGATTTGCACAAGACTATCCATTATCCGAAGGCGGCATCGTTTTAATATTACGAAGTATAATATTTACCATTTTAATAATATTAATACATGTTGCTTTTAATATTTGAGTGCTAAACAGAAAGAGCTATTTATTCTCAAATAAGAAATTCCCTAAAGATGCTTCCAATGCTGCGACGTGATTAACCTACACGTAGGAATGCGTGTTTCCAAGGACATCCTAAAGTATCAAGGCTAGCACGGTGTCCGTCCGTCCGTCACACGAAACGCTCAGATTTTTTAGCCTTCCTCATTGGCTGCCGACCGGAGCGAAGGCGGCTCTAATTGGTTAAAACTAAATTATGTAGCTTACATCAGTAATTTTATGTGGCTCACAGAGCACATGTGGAGATTTGCACAAGACTATCCATAATGGATTCCATTATCCGATGGCGGCATCGTTTAAATACTACGAAGTTTTAATATGTACTATTTTAATATGGGAAGTTGCTATTAATATTTGAGTGCTCAGATAAAATAGCCCCTAAAGACGCTTCCTATGTTGCAAGGTGCTTAGCGTACACGTAGGAATGCGTGTTTTCGAGGCCATACTATAATATACGTAATACTATGTTCTTAATAGTTTCTGCAAGTTACAATGACTAAAATAATACCTACAACTGTTTTGTTGTAGAAATAATAAGAACATATCTGAGTGTGAGGTAACTGATTGAGCTGCCAAATAGTTGTACACGTACTGTACAACAGAAGCTAGTCGACAATAAACGTTGTCACCTGATCCATAAAGATAAATAGTTTTAGATTGAATAGAATGAACTCATATATGTTACTGCTGTAACCATTGTTTTCTAAGAGTTGTTAGGCAGCAAAATCCGATACTATTTAGCTGGCGGACGGGTCGCCGACAGGAGCGTAGGGCACGATTTTAAATGGAGCGGCAATACAACAACAAAACACGAGAGTAAAGAAACGTTAATAAAC
>NW_003303590.1:159299-163232 GCF_000142945.1 Phytophthora infestans T30-4
ATACAGATTCAAACAATTGGGCCACATTCGGTCTTGTCTGTATCTACCTGCCATTTCGGCACCACACTCCGTATCGTCGTCACTCGTGTTGTCGACATACGCGCTGACTCTTCAAGCAGCCGGGCGCGTTCTGCGCCTTCCTTCCCGTCGAGACGACGCAGGAACGCCTCCGCTTCAGCGCGCGTGACGCGGCGGAAAGGCATCTTGGTCCCGCGTTTCGTTTTGGAGAATGAATGGATGGCTCAGAGGCTTCTCGTTTGAAGCACTGTCTTTACGACAGCGTATCTCCAAGGAACTTTCTCTTTACAGTTAGGACCCCAAGCCCTGTGCATTGGGGACTAAACGGACTAAACGCCCATTCTATGACGATCCCCACATGCTTGATTATCAAGCATGTGGAAAATGTCACATGCTTCCCTTATCAAGCCTTAGTGACGGAGGGTTAACAAGGCGCAAGGACAAACGGTGCAGTACTTGGGGCTGTATCTTGCTACGCCTTTGCTTCTCCCACGGGCAGCTGTACGTTGCGATGTCGCGAGCTACTTCAAGATCAAAGATTCAAGGCGCTGGTCGAGTACCCAAAGCTGGAGGAGGAGGATGGGGTCTACGCCCAGAACATTGTCTACAGGCAGATCTTTGGTTCGGAGTAGGAATGTTCGCTTTCATATGCATTTAATACATCACGCTTACATAAATCATGTTTACGCCGGAGCGCAGCGAAGGCGGGAGCCCGTTTCCCCTTGGAATAAAACCTGCCACCTCCGCCGCGGAGCGGCGGCGAACGGCTAGTCCTAAAGTATCAAGGCTAGCACGGTGTCCGTCCGTCCGTCACACGAAACGCTCAGATTCTTAAGCCTTCCCATTGGCTGCCGAGCGGAGCGAAGGCGGCATCGATTGGTTAAAACGGAATTATGTAATTTACATCAATAAATTCATGTGGTTCACAGAGATTTGCATAAGACTATCCATTATCCGAAGGCGGCATCGTTTTAATATTACGAAGTATAATATTTACCATTTTAATAATATTAATACATGTTGCTCTTAATATTTGAGTGCTAAACAGAAAGAGCTATTTATTCTCAAATAAGATATTCCCTAAAGATGCTTCCAATGCTGCGACGTGCTTAACCTACACGTAGGAATGCGTGTTTCCAAGGACATCCTAAAGTATCAAGGCTAGCACGGTGTTCGTCCGTCCGTCACACGAAACGCTCAGATTTTTTAGCCTTCCCATTGGCTACCGAGCGGGGCGAATGCGGCATCGATTGGTTAAAACGGAATTATGTAATATACATCAATAAATTCATGTGGTTCACAGAGATTTGCACAAGACTATCCATTATCCGAAGGCGGCATCGTTTTAATATTACGAAGTATAATATTTACCATTTTAATAATATTAATACATGTTGCTTTTAATATTTGAGTGCTAAACAGAAAGAGCTATTTATTCTCAAATAAGAAATTCCCTAAAGATGCTTCCAATGCTGCGACGTGCTTAACCTACACGTAGGAATGCGTGTTTCCAAGGACATCCTAAAGTATCAAGGCTAGCACGGTGTCCGTCCGTCCGTCACACGAAGCGCTCAGATTTTTGAGCCTTCCCATTGGCTGCCGAGCGGAGCGAAGGCGGCATCGATTGGTTAAAACGGAATTATATAATTTACATCAATAAATTCATGTGGTTCACAGAGATTTGCACAAGACTATCCATTATCCGAAGGCGGCATCGTTTTAATATTACGAAGTATAATATTTACCATTTTAATAATATTAATACATGTTGCTTTTAATATTTGAGTGCTAAACAGAAAGAGCTATTTATTCTCAAATAAGAAATTCCTTAAAGAGGCTTCCAATGCTGCGACGTGCTTAACCTACACGTAGGAATGCGTGTTTCCAAGGACATCTTACCTCTCTAGTGGAGTGTGTTGTCTGTCAGTCCGTCCGCGGCTAGGGTTAATAAAACTCACGCTAATACGCGCGTTCTACTGGCTGCCGAGCGCAGCGAAGGCGGCCTCGATTCGCTAAAATTGCAATATGTGGGGTACACACTGTATGTGGTCAACACATCGTACTTAAATGCACCGTTCAAATTTCATTTTGCCCCCATTTTTAACGCTGGAGAGCCACCTCACGCAAAGGGCGCTGCCTGTGCGCGCGTTAGTTAGCATTGGTAGAAGGCGCCAACGCGCACACACGTAGTATATCGTCGTAGGAGCTGTTTGAAAAAATTGTAGGCCTTGGTGACTTATATTTCGGCTTAAATGAAGTCTTTAGTACTTATTGGTTATAATATGATTTGTTTTAGCTTTGTAGCATTTTTTTAATAATTTAACTTTCATAGATAATTTTGCTTAGTACTATTCTAAAGCCTCATATTAATGCTTGCAGACGTTTGTAGTAGTACTACACAAAATTAATTTAGTAGCGCTTATCAAATTAAATGCACTTTATATCTAATACTAATTACCTTAAAGTATTGTATCATATTTGCGTTAGATGAAGATGCACAATTTATTATTAATATTAAATATTTAAAATATGAATATAGTGGCTTCCACCGCACATAACCATGTACACTTCTCCGCCACTAAAAAAAAGAACGTTTTCTTTGTATTAGCGCGTATTTTGCACCCCTAAGAGCATGTGCGCCCTCTCGAACACGATACGTAACATACATGCAGTGCAGTGGGAGCAGTGTTTGTGATTGAATTAGCGTAGAGGCACGTGATTAAACAAGAACACGAAACACGGAGGAATACCGAGTCAGATCATGTACATAACGCGATAGAAGGAACAGCTTGAAATACGGAAAGTCACGGACGAAATAAGAATAGGCCACGAAATTTCATACGAAGCACGAACCAGGGAAGAGCCTGAAAAACACGGAGCCGCACGATCAGATGACAGCGGGTGAGAGCTGAAATAATGAAACGCCAACACGCTGAAAAAGCACGGACCAAGAGAGAGCACGTTCACAGTCACGGTAGACCACGCAGCTGTGCGAGTGCACGGAAAGGAGTTCTCCCACCACAGGTTACCCCGAAGCACGGTCGACGGCCAAACACAAATTCACGGGAGAGCATAAGCGGGAAATCACTGAACATTGGAGTACGATACGAGGACAGCCCACCGACCCACGGCACACGATACTACGGTAGCTAACGATAGCCTGGACGACCGATCAACGTCAACACCACGCCATAAACGACAGCATAGACGTTGGATTAACCACTAAACCGTGGGAGAACACGCAGCCACGCGAAATCACCGAACCACGGAGCCGGGTACCAATGTAGAGCCTGAGGTCACCTAGCATCGAGGGACAATAGTGCATTACAACATGATTGCACGGACGACGTGCCAGCCACGAAGTCACAGGGAAACGATTCGGGATACCACGGTTGCACACCGCGGAGCACGATACCATTGTAGAACACGATACGCGGGCAAAGCAGATGCACTACGCGAGCACAATACCGTAGACATCATTGCCATACCGCGATTGCACGATAGCATGGTAACGCGGTCGATGGAACGGGCGACGGAACCACACGACTGCATGGAGGCACCAAACCACGGAATAGCACCCTAGACCGAAGCCCATCAAGCCACGGAACACCATACCAGTGTAGAACCTGAGCTTACCGAGCCACGAAGGACAGTAGTACTCCCGGTCGTTAAGAATGGAACACCCGTCGAGACAATTGACGCTTGCCTCAAGTCGTCTAGGCTGTGGCCCCAATTCCAGACATTCCGTCTCACGGAAAACATGCGAGTGCGCACTGCTGATACTGCAGACACTGCTGAGGAAATGGCTGCATTCTCCGAGTTTCTGCTGCAAGTCGGGGAGGGAAGGCATGATGTAAGCCCTTCCCTAGGAAGCGATTACATGAAGATCCCGCGCGATATGCTGATTGATAATCC
>NW_003303590.1:163725-166764 GCF_000142945.1 Phytophthora infestans T30-4
CTGTTCTGCCGTAGTACTATTTTTACACTCCAATATATTCTTCACCTTGCTGCTATTTGGTAGGTAGTAGCACACATAATTGCTATATCAACCGTTTGGATAATAAAATACCCAAATATATTACTATAAAATAATAATGTGAAAACTTTTAAAATACGACTATTGGCGCTTGCCCTCCGGAAAAAAAGTGTCACCTTTCCTTGGTATTTGCGCACGTAGTGTGCGACCTGAAGATATTGTGCGAGTTTTCCACCAATATATGTAGCGTCCACCAAACGAAATGGAAACAGCGTTTGTGATTAAGTTAGCGCGGAGCCTAAGCAAGAACCCAAACCGCGAAGGAACACCGACCCACACTATGTAGACGATGGGATAAAAGAGCAACACGAAGCACGGAAGGCCATGGACAACGATAGAAGTCTTAGCCGATGCAAACCACGAAGTTGTATGCGTAGCGTGAAAGACGGAAGTGCACGCAGCTATGAAAAGGACAGAGGGACAAGAATATGACGGGAGCGTACAGACCACGGAAGGGAAATAGATATACAGACACCCCAGCATGCTAAAAAGGGTGGCTACGGAAGAGTACGCACGTAGCGGTAAGAGTGCATGGACAGCAACTCTCCCATAGCACCACGGAAGAGCACGGAGTACGGTCGCCGGACGAGGCATGAAGCGGCGGGAATCCGAAAACGGGAAGTTATCGAGCATTAGAGCAATTTATCAGGGTAGAACCGGATCTCACCAAGCCAGGGAGCACGATACTACGGTACCTAACAATCACACGGACGACAGACCAGCCGCGACACCACAAGCTAGCACGATAGCATGGGCTGTGCCACTAAGCCATGGGAGAACGCAGCCGCAGAGCTATAGACGTAAAATCACCGTGCCGCGGAGAACGATACCAGTGTTGAACCTGAGCTTACCGAGCCACGGAGGACAGTACTACATTAGAACTAGATTGCACGAACGGCGGGCCAGCCACGAAATAAACGGGGAGGTGGGCGCTTGGGGTGACCACGACTGCACACTGTGGAGCACGTTGCCATTGTAGAACACGATAACACGGACAACGCAGATACACTACGTGACCACAATACCATAGACAGCATTACCACACCGTGATTGCACGATAGCGTGATACCGCGGTCGATGACACTTCATCAGGAGATCACGATGCACGGGCGACGGAACAACACGACTGCGTGGAGGCACCAAACCACGGATTAGGACCCTTCAGGTAGAGTACTTGGATGGGAAACCAACGACCACAAAAGACTATGAACCACGAAACCAGTGCAGCCCCCGTAAACGTTTGGGATCAGGAAATAGTTAGCATCCACGAAAGAGGGTCATACTACTGAAGAGCATGAGCCCAAGAGAGAGGGTCCATAATTACCAAGCATCATGGACCACGGGTGAGCAGGAAACCACGATGCCGGGAAGATCACATAAGATCGCAGGCCATTGAAGAACATGACTACAACCTGTAGTACGGATAACCGAAATGTACCAAACCACGATATTGTACGGGTCCACATGATACTACGGAAAGGCAAGTGGTTAAATACACGATGTCAAGATCTACGGGGTGGACCACGCTCTCTAAACACGCGACACCAAGAAGCACTTAAATTTGCGGCCACCTCATCTACAACAAACCATGCCACTCCGCCGCGTAGCGGCGGCGAACGGCTAGTCTTACCCCTCTAGTGGAGTGTGTTGTCTGTCCGTAAGTCCGTCCGAGGGTAGGGCTAATAAAACTCACGCTCATGCGGGCGTTCTACTGGCTGCCGAGCGCAGCGAAGGCGGCGTCGATAGGGTAAAATCGCATTATGTGATGAACACACTGTATGTGGTCAACACATCGTACTTAAATGCAACGTTCAAATAGCATTTTGCTCTCATTTTCAGCTGCGGTTCGCAAGGCCACGCGAAGGGCGCTGCCTGTGTACGCGTTAGTTAGCTGAATTAAAAGGCGCCGATGAGCACACACGTTCTCTATCGTCGTAGGTGCTGTTGATAAAATTGTAGGCTTCGCTGACTCATACTTCGGCCTCAATCAAAACATTAGTACTTATTGGTTTAAATATGATTTGATTTGCTTCGTAGTAGGTTTGTAATAATTTAACTTACAGTACTGTTTTGCGTAGTACTATTCTTAAGACATTTCATATTTTTGCTTGCAGTTATTTGTAGTAGTAGTCCACATAATTATTATGCTAATGTTTATAATAAATCACACTTCGACTACTACTATTAATAATTGATACTTTAGGATGTGAAAACTTTAAAATATGACTATTATGACTTCCCACCCGACACCCCCCTGCACCCCACACTGCCCCCGGGAAAAGTATCATCTTCCTCTGTATTTGCACACGACCTTAAGATATTGTGTGATCTTTCCAACAATATATGTTGTGTACATCAAACAAAATCGGAACAGCGTTTGTGATCAAATTTGCGCGGAGGCACGCGACTCAGCAAGAACACGAAAAACGATGGGATAGAAGAGCAACACGAAGCACGGAACGTCATGGACGATGATAGAAGATTTAGCCGATGCAAACCACGAAGTGTTTTACGTAGCGTGAAAGATGGAAGTGCACGCAGCCATGGAAAGAACAGAAGAACGAGAATATGACGGGAGCGTACGGGCCACGGAAGAGAACTAAATACATAGACACCCCAGCATGCTGAAATGCACGGCTACGGAAGAGCACGCAACTTCGAAGCCACTGTAGAGCACGTAGCGGTACGAGTGCACGGACAGTAATTCTCCCATAGCACCACGGTACAACACGGAGCACAGTCGACCGACCAAACGTGAAAACGCGATGTACCAAAACGGAAGATCATCCGAGCATTGGAGCTCGATATTAGGGTAGAATCGGAGCTCACCGAGTCCGACAGCACGACACTACGGTAGCTAACGATCTCACGGACGACAGACCAACCGCAACATCGCAAGCTAACACGATAGCATGGACTGTGCGCACTAAGCCATAGGGGAGCGACAGCCACAGGAGCTAT
>NW_003303590.1:169365-171476 GCF_000142945.1 Phytophthora infestans T30-4
TTTGCGTAGATCATATCCTCTTGTAGTGGATCAAAGAGTATGCCGTTCCCGATTCCCCAGGACCATTAAGAAAGAGTACTTGGATGGGAAACCAACGACCACAAAAGACTATGAACCACGAAACCAGTGCAGCCCCCGTAAACGTTTGAGATCAGGAAATAGTTAGCATCCACGAAAGAGGGTCATACTACTGAAGAGCATGAGCCCAAGAGAGAGGGTCCATAATTACCAAGCATCATGGACCACGGGTGAGCAGGAAACCACGATGCCGGGAAGATCACATAAGATCGCAGGCCATTGAAGAACATGACTACAACCTGTAGTACGGATAACCGAAATGTACCAAACCACGATATTGTACGGGTCCACATGATACTACGGAAAGGCAAGTGGTTAAATACACGATGTCAAGATCTACGGGGTGAAACACGCTCTCTAAACACGCGACACCAAGAAGCACTTAAATTTGCGGCCACCTCATCTACAACAAACCATGCCACTCCGCCGCGTAGCGGCGGCGAACGGCTAGTCTTACCCCCCTAGTGGAGTCTGACGTGTGTCTGTCCGTACGTCCGTCCGTTACGGGCCTGTTTGCTAGCATGAACCTTTCCTCGCACATGGCTACACTCCACCTGTTCGGTACTATATTTTCCCATCCTTTCGACTGCACCTATCTTTGTGACTCGGGTTGACTATGCAAAAATTGCACTTTTAGCCATGAATAGGGTTAATAAAACTCACGCTAATACGCGCGTTCTTCTGGCTGCCGAGCGCAGCGAAGGCGGCCTCGATTCGCTAAAAAGCTGCCGAGCGCAGCGAAGGCGGCCCCCAATGGTCATTTTGCTCTCATTTTCAGCTGCGGTTCGCAAGGCCACGCGAAGGGCGCTGCCTGTGTACGCGTTAGTTAGCTGAATTAAAAGGCGCCGATGAGCACACACGTTCTCTATCGTCGTAGGTGCTGTTGATAAAATTTGTAGGCTTCGCTGACTCATACTTCGGCCTCAATCAAAACATTAGTACTTATTGGTTTAAATATGATTTGATTTGCTTCGTAGTAGGTTTGTAATAATTTAACTTACAGTACTGTTTTGCGTAGTACTATTCTTAAGACATTTCATATTTTTGCTTGCAGTTATTTGTAGTAGTAGTCCACATAATTATTATGCTAACGTTTATAATAAATCACACTTCGACTACTACTATTAATAATTGATACTTTAGGATGTGAAAACTTTAAAATATGACTATTATGACTTCCCACCCGACACCCCCCTGCACCCCACACTGCCCCCGGGAAAAGTATCATCTTCCTCTGTATTTGCACACGACCTTAAGATATTGTGTGATCTTTCCAACAATATATGTTGTGTACATCAAACAAAATCGGAACAGCGTTTGTGATCAAGTTTGCGCGGAGGCACGCGACTCAGCAAGAACACGAAAAACGATGGGATAGAAGAGCAACACGAAGCACGGAACGTCATGGACAATGATAGAAGATTTAGCCGATGCAAACCACGAAGTGTTTTACGTAGCGTGAAAGATGGAAGTGCACGCAGCCATGGAAAGAACAGAAGAACGAGAATATGACGGGAGCGTACGGGCCACGGAAGGGAACTAAATACATAGACACCCCAGCATGCTGAAATGCACGGCTACGGAAGAGCACGCACGTTCGAAGCCACGGTAGAACACGTACCGGTGAGAATGCACAGAAACAATTCTCCAGCAACACCACGGGTAAACATGGAGCACAGTCAGCCGACCAAACCTGAGCCCACAGTAAGCCAGATACGAAAAATCAGAAATCATCAGTCTTGGGAGCACGATGCCTACGTAGAAACTGAGCTCACCGATCCACGGAGCGCGACACTACGGTAGCTAACGATAACACAGACGACAGCCCATCCCCGACACCAGAGATAACACGTCAGCATGGACGCTGGGTTACTCACTAAAGTATCGGAGAACACGCTGCCACACGAATTAACCGAGTCACGGAGCACCATACCAGTGTAGAACCTGAGCTTACCGAGCCACGGAGGACAGCAGTACATGATAACACGATTGCACGGACTGCGGACCGCCTACCAAATGCCACAGGGGGTGGG
>NW_003303590.1:172982-178907 GCF_000142945.1 Phytophthora infestans T30-4
TTCATTTGCACACGACCTTAAGATATTGTGTGATCTTTCCAACAATATATGTTGTGTACATCAAACAAAATCGGAACAGCGTTTGTGATCAAGTTTGCGCGGAGGCACGCGACTCAGCAAGAACACGAAAAACGATGGGATAGAAGAGCAACACGAAGCACGGAACGTCATGGACGATGATAGAAGATTTAGCCGATGCAAACCACGAAGTGTTTTACGTAGCGTGAAAGATGGAAGTGCACGCAGCCATGGAAAGAACAGAAGAACGAGAATATGACGGGAGCGTACGGGCCACGGAAGGGAACTAAATACATAGACACCCCAGCATGCTGAAATGCACGGCTACGGAAGAGCACGCAACTTCGAAGCCACTGTAGAGCACGTAGCGGTAAGAGTGCACGGACAGTAATTCTCCCATAGCACCACGGTACAACACGGAGCACAGTCGACCGACCAAACGTGAAAACGCGATGTATCATAAACGGAAGATCATCCGAGCATTGAAGCCCGATATTAGGGTAGAATCGGAGCTCACCGAGTCCGACAGCACGACACTACGGTAGCTAACGATCTCACAGACGACAGACCAACCGCAACATCGCAAGCTAACACGATAGCATGGACTGTGCCACTAAGCCATAGGGAAGCACAGCCACAGGAGCTATAGACGGGAGATCTTTGAGCCACGGAGCACGATACCAGCGTAGAAGCTCAGCTCCCCGAGCCACGGAGGACAGTAGCACATTAAAACTCGATTGCACGGACGACAGACCAGCCACGAAAATCACGGGGGTGCTTGGGGTGACCACGATTGCACACCGTGGAGCACGAAGCCCATGTAGAGCACGATAATACGGGCAACGCAGATGCACTACGCGAGCACAATACCATAAATACCATTACCACACCGCGATTGCTCCATAGCGTCGTAACGCGGTCGATGGAATCTTACCAGGAGAGCGCGATACACGGGCGACGGAACAACACGACTGCGTGGAGGCACCAAACCACGGATTAGGACCCTTCAGGTAGAGTACTTGGATGGGAAACCAACGACCACAAAAGACTTTGAGCCACGAAACCAGTGCAGCCCCCGTAAACGTTTGAGATCAGGAAATAGTTAGCATCCACGAAAGAGGGTCATACTACTGAAGAGCATGAGCCCAAGAGAGAGGGTCCATAATTACCAAGCATCATGGACCACGGGTGAGCAGGAAACCACGATGCCGGGAAGATCACATAAGATCGCAGGCCATTGAAGAACATGACTACAACCTGTAGTACGGATAACCGAAATGTACCAAACCACGATATTGTACGGGTCCACATGATACTACGGAAAGGCAAGTGGTTAAATACACGATGTCAAGATCTACGGGGTGAAACACGCTCTCTAAACACGCGACATCAAGAAGCACTTAAATTTGCGGCCACCTCATCTACAACAAACCATGCCACTCCGCCGCGTAGCGGCGGCGAACGGCTAGTCTTACCCCCCTAGTGGAGTCTGACGTGTGTCTGTCCGTACGTCCGTCCGTTACGGGCCTGTTTGCTAGCATGAACCTTTCCTCGCACATGGCTACACTCCACCTGTTCGGTACTATATTTTCCCATCCTTTCGACTGCACCTATCTTTGTGACTCGGCTTGACTATGCAAAAATTGCACTTTTAGCCATGAATAGGGTTAATAAAACTCACGCTAATACGCGCGTTCTACTGGCTGCCGAGCGCAGCGAAGGCGGCCTCGATTCGCTAAAAAGCTGCCGAGCGCAGCGAAGGCGGCCCCCAATGGTCATTTTGCTCTCATTTTCAGCTGCGGTTCGCAAGGCCACGCGAAGGGCGCTGCCTGTGTACGCGTTAGTTAGCTGAATTAAAAGGCGCCGATGAGCACACACGTTCTCTATCGTCGTAGGTGCTGTTGATAAAATTTGTAGGCTTCGCTGACTCATACTTCGGCCTCAATCAAAACATTAGTACTTATTGGTTTAAATATGATTTGATTTGCTTCGTAGTAGGTTTGTAATAATTTAACTTACAGTACTGTCTTGCGTAGTACTATTCTTAAGACATTTCATATTTTTGCTTGCAGTTATTTGTAGTAGTAGTCCACATAATTATTATGCTAACGTTTATAATAAATCACACCTCTACTACTACTATTAATAATTGATACTTTAGGATGTGAAAACTTTAAAATATGACGATTATGACTTCCCACCCGACACCCCCCTGCACCCCACACTGCCCCCGGGAAAAGTATCATCTTCCTCTGTATTTGCACACGACCTTAAGATATTGTGTGATCTTTCCAACAATATATGTTGTGTACATCAAACAAAATCGGAACAGCGTTTGTGATCAAGTTTGCGCGGAGGCACGCGACTCAGCAAGAACACGAAAAACGATGGGATAGAAGAGCAACACGAAGCACGGAACGTCATGGACGATGATAGAAGATTTAGCCGATGCAAACCACGAAGTGTTTTACGTAGCGTGAAAGACGGAAGTGCACGCAGCTATGAAAAGGACAGAGGGACAAGAATATGACGGGAGCGTACAGACCACGGAAGGGAAATAGATATACAGACACCCCAGCATGCTGAAATGCACGGCTACGGAGGAGCACGCAACTTCGAAGCCACTGTAGAGTACGTAGCGGTAAGAGTGCATGGACAGCAACTCTCCCATAGCACCACGGAAGAGCACGGAGTACGGTCGCCGGACCAGGCATGAAGCGGCGGGAATCCGAAAACGGGAAGTCATCGAGCATTAGAGCACGTTATCAGGGTAGAACCAGATCTCACCAAGCCAGGGAGCACGATACTACGGTACCTAACAATCACACGGACGACAGACCAGCCGCGACACTACAAGCTAGCACGATAGCATGGGCTGTGCCACTAAGCCATGGGAGAACGCAGCCGCAGAGCTATAGACGTAAAATCACCGTGCCGCGGAGAACGATACCAGTGTTGAACCTGAGCTTACCGAGCTACGGAGGACAGTACTACATTAGAACTAGATTGCACGAACGGCGGGCCAGCCACGAAATAAACGGGGAGGTGGGCGCTTGGGGTGACCACGACTGCACACTGTGGAGCACGTTGCCATTGTAGAACACGATAACACGGACAACGCAGATACACTACGTGACCACAATACCATAGACAGCATTACCACACCGCGATTGCTCCATAGCGTCGTAACGCGGTCGATGGAATCTTACCAGGAGAGCGCGATACACGGGCGACGGAACAACACGACTGCGTGGAGGCACCAAACCACGGATTAGGACCCTTCAGGTAGAGTACTTGGATGGGAAACCAACGACCACAAAAGACTATGAACCACGAAACCAGTGCAGCCCCCGTAAACGTTTGAGATCAGGAAATAGTTAGCATCCACGAAAGAGGGTCATACTACTGAAGAGCATGAGCCCAAGAGAGAGGGTCCATAATTACCAAGCATCATGGACCACGGGTGAGCAGGAAACCACGATGCCGGGAAGATCACATAAGATCGCAGGCCATTGAAGAACATGACTACAACCTGTAGTACGGATAACCGAAATGTACCAAACCACGATATTGTACGGGTCCACATGATACTACGGAAAGGCAAGTGGTTAAATACACGATGTCAAGACCTACGGGGTGAACCACGCTCTCTAAACACGCGACACCAAGAAGCACTTAAATTTGCGGCCACCTCATCTACAACAAACCATTTCACTCCGCCGCGTAGCGGCGGCGAACGGCTAGTCTTAAACATCTACTGCAGCAACCTGTCTGTCCGTCACACTAAATTGTCGTGCCTGTCACGCTTTTCCGGACAAATCATTGGATAAAATAATTTAAATATTTCTACTGGCTGCCGAGCGCAGCGAAGGTGGCCCCGATTGGCCTAAAAGCTGCCAAGCGCAGCGAGGCGGCCCAACTTCCGCAACCCTGCGGGCCTATGGGCCCGCCTGAGCCACAATCTGCCAGCCTACCATGCGAGGAGTGAAGCGATTCGTAGCGAGCGGAACGGAGGCAAAACACAAGGAACGACATTTATTCTTTCTTGCCGCGTAGCGGCGGCACTCGGCTAGTGAACAACAGTCACAACACCGGAGGGTGCTAAATGTAGTGACGTAAGGTCTAGTATTGTAACTATCGGGGATTGCTTATCTTAATATTTGTAATGATATCTTGATGTTTGCGAATATGAATAAAAAGAGCTACTATGCTTGCTCCTCTCCTATCGTAGCTTTGACAGCTCATTAAAATAGTAAGAGTAATTAAAATGACTGATACTCTATATATACAGGGCTCCCAATAATGGCATTAATCGCAATCAAATTTCGAGGGTCCCATATAATATGCATTTGAATCTGAGAAACCCGTCCACGCATAATGGCCAATAATGGAAACCACATAATATGTGTGAGACAACCCAAAACAAAATGATCTAAGTACGAATCGCGATTTAAGCACTCTAAACGAAAGCGGGGCGTCTCCTCTATCTTTTGAGCCCTTATAAGCTACATAATGCTTAAAACTGAACAAGTTGTGGTCGCCCACAAATATTATCTCCATTTATGGACCCTCGAAATGACGATACATTTAGGAGTGTTGTGAGCTCAATATTTTTTCAATTTTAAAAATTCAAGTGTTATTTTAAAGCTCTTGTTAAAAGCAATTGAATAAGGGTAGGTTTACAGTTTTCTCGATGGAAGTTTACAATAAATGTCACTGTTTCGATTAAGTGCGAAAAGTAATTGGCCAATTTCGTACGTTAATTGATTCAAATCATTAACAAACAAAAAACAATGCACTTCTGCACCATCCATCACTGGACCTCGATGTGGCGGCTAGCAAGTAACCATTCCCGTGCCATTGCCCTTAGGCTTTAGGACTCCGGCTCTTTGTTGTCCGAGTGGGTGATTCTCAGGGTCAGCGATGTATTCTGTCGCAGTCTTCTCCAGGATGGCGGAGGCCGCTTCCGCAAGTTTCATGAGCTTCCAGTACTGCGACCTTGTCATCTCGTGGGGCTTTTCATCAAGACAACACAAGGCGCCAATGACGACTCTCTCAGGCTGTCCCGGAGCTCTTGGCACACACGGGATCGACACGGGGAAACCAGCGTAGAACCGAAGACTGCGCATCGTCACGGGCGCGATGTGGTAGAACCGCATATCCGCCTCAGCGTGACGGACGAGCAACGGCTTATCGTCCATGACAAAGTGCTGACAGAATGTTTGCTCGCGCGGATTACCGGTACCGACGTCCCAGTATTCCGGTGCGTTGGTCGCCAGCAGAGTCACCACATCACGTTCAACGAGTGTGACGACGCTGTGAGGGGCCTTCATTTCTGCCGCAGCCAGTGAGCAGATCACGTTGAGTTCAGAGACATTGGCGACGTCGTGGAGGCGGAAATGCTCAATCGCGGCCATGCGAACCTCCTCGTTCGCTGGAATGGGGTAGATAATCGGCTCTGGCTCCCCCTCCTTTGACTCTTCTTCGTTCTGGACAAGAGCCGGCATCATCGGATACGGACGGGAGTCGGCACTCGCGAACTTGCAGGCGTCCAGCTCCGTCGGACGTTTCGAGATGTCCATCGCTCGCTTGGCTGCTTCGGTTGGCTGTTGACGGTCACTCGCAGCGTTGAGAAGATTGGCTTTACTCTCTGGTCTTGATTTTGGTCATTATTAGAACTGGGAGTCACCGAGGAAGGGGGGGTGAGGCGTGGGCAGCCACAGTGGACCGAGGCCGTCACCGCACACGCGGGGCGGGGAGCTCCGAGTTTTTTGACTCCCATCGACTCCGAAAACAGCGACGAACTCCGAGGGCGCGCGGGATTGGAGGAGGTGGACGTGACGTACAGGAGACGGTCGGTCTAATCTCGTCCTGTCCACGCTAGAACGTGACGTGAGCAGGGTATGG
>NW_003303591.1:0-8566 GCF_000142945.1 Phytophthora infestans T30-4
GAAATCGCGGAGAAGCTAGTATTTGCTATTAATACTTCTCAAGACACTACGAGGAAGGAAACGCCGTTCTACCTCGTTCATGGTTGGGATGCGCAGTCGACGTTGCGGGCAATGTCGTCATCACTCAAACGAGGACTCGGCAAGCAGTCTTGACGCACTGGCGTGGCGGCGCGAGATCAATCGACAACATGAGGTCGCCCTCACTATGGCCAAAGATTATCAGGCTGTAGAAAAGGAGCGAAGGGCTAAAAAGCATAATGAGGCCCTGAGTCGACTGGAAAAAGCTGCTGTACCTCAACCAAGAGGAAACGAACACTCGGCGAACCCTCCAGAAGCTTCGGAAGAGATGGAAGATCCTGCAAGAGCTCCACCGAGATCTCTTTTTGAGACTGGGAGCCGGGCGTGGTTGTACATGGAACGCGTCAAACCGGGCTTGACGAAGAAATTAGCTCACCAATGGCATGGACCTTTTCGGATCAAGCGCAAGGTGGAAGAGTTTGCGTACGAGCTGGAACTGCCTGATCGAAGTGGGTATCGCTTTTACCCAGTAGTGCATGTGTCAAGACTCAAGGCTGTCAACGAATTCAACAGTCGACCGAACACTCGGTTGGTACTTGACGCGACTAATGAAGCAAGACTCGACTTCGATGAGGAACTACTGCCTGAGGACAGCTGGGAACCAGACCAAGTTGCCGGTGAATATGAAGTCGAGGCCATCCTCGACGACAGAACACCACTAACGACGAGCACGGAGCGTGCTGTACGCGAGTTCAAAGTCAAGTGGGTTGGCTATGAAGATACAACTTGGGAACCATCATCAAACTTGTCATGTGGAGGTCTGCTGTACGACTATTTGCGAGCCAAGAAGAGCGAGAATCGGCTACAGATGGCGCAAGTAGCGGACGAAGACTTGCGTGACTGGATCACGCATGAACTGTCCACAGGGCGATGCAGCCTGTGGTAACAGACGAAGAACGTTACTGCAACAACAAATTGTATATGCATTTGAAGAACAACATGAACATGATTACGCTGTGGAAGTGGATTAAGAATAAGAAAACATGAATGCCAACCGCGGATCGATCACTGAAAACGAAGTCACGCGGGACACCTCAACAGTTAGCTGAGATGCTGGAGAACGTCGTAGAACGTGCAGCGAGGAGTCAAATCGATTCCAAGTGTCTGGCCGCGGTGGCCAAGAGTGTCAACGAAGCCGAGTCACCACTCTCCTTCTCCTCTTCATCAAGAACCTGAGCCTCGGCAGCTGGAGCTGAAGCCGGACACTGCGAATCCTCGGTACCAGCTTCAACAGGAGCAGCAGCCAGAGCAGGACAAGGAGTACCCGGTGGCGAGTCAAACAACGAACGCCAGGTCGGAATAAGCTCGGTTGAATCGAGAGACGGGTCAACGATCACGCTTCGGTACACATCCACGAAACGCGTACCACGAGGATTGAAGAACTCCGGATTACGCTGGCACGGGAAGTACGTGGTGTTGTACGGGTGCTGATGCGGCGCATTCATCCATCCAGTACGCCATGGCTGACGAGCGTCGAGAGCCGGAACTTCGGAAAGCCAGTCAGATGTCTGAGGTGCGAATGACAAGTTTTCAATGGGGTACCACGGCTTAGACGGCTCCAAAAGCAACTCGGGACGAATGAATGACACGCCGGAAGCACTAGATGAAACCGAGTCACGACTCCACGCCATGTACTGCTCACGGTACTTGTTACGAAGACGATCGGCACGACGGTCGCGCTCACTGAAGAGCTTCTTTAACATAGCTCTCAGTTCCTTCAAGCGTTCCTTGTCGTGGCCAACCTTTTTAGCTTCTTCAGCGAGACCTCGTTCAAT
Source organism: Phytophthora infestans T30-4 (assembly GCF_000142945.1). NCBI lineage: Eukaryota > Oomycota > Peronosporomycetes > Peronosporales > Peronosporaceae > Phytophthora > Phytophthora infestans. The sequence goes on from NW_003303591.1 coordinate 1,854, forward strand.
ACCAGCTAACGGAAGCCAGTGGAGACGCTCCCACAACGCGAACCCGAGGTCACCTTGCTTACCGCCGTCACCCCGAAGGTTCGCCCAGATCATCTTGAGACGGGTCTCAATCGGGGCACGCTTGGAGATGGGGACGCTTGGTTTGAAGTCGACAGTGTCAAAGAGGCAAGCTTGAAGAGGATAAAGCTGCCGAAGTTGCTGGTACGGGTGATCAGGATGCGAATAATCAAAGAACGCTTGGAGACCCTCCAACGTTGTACGCACGGTCACCTCACCAGCTGGTTCAGGAAGCGTTAAGCTCAGGAGTCGCTCGAAACACTTCTTGGCGCCTGCATCGGTAAACTCCATGTCCACATACGGAAGAACCCACGGTGGCAGGGTGGACGAAGCCGGCACCGAAGAGCGAGTACCAGATAACACTCGGTGAGGCAACGGCTCAACCGACGGTGCACCACCACGACGCGGCACCGAAGTATAGGTTGCCGTAATCATGCGTCCAGGTCCAGCATCGAGAGTCCAAATAGACGGACGAGGAGACACTGGAACAGGAAGAGGAGATGCTGGTGCCGGAGGACTTGCTGGTGGCGAAGGAGGCGGGCCTGCAACGATGATTGGGGAAGTCATCATCGGCGAAGGATTTGGCCGAGGTGGAGTCGGAGGACGAGCTGGGCCAAGATTACTCCAGTTCCTGTTTGAATCTTCAACATCTTCGTCATCGAGTATGCTTGAATGATCGGTGGGGGGCGGAACATCACCGCTACCACTGGGAGCATCAGGAGAGTCATCCACCGAAGGTTCATTGTCATCCACGTCATATCCATAGTCGTCATCAGCATTCCCATCGTCATCAATCTCCATCGAAAGGCCAGGCGAAGACACGCTTGATACATCAGTCGTGGGAACAGTCGGAGCCGACTTCGAAGACGCGGAAGCTAGTGGAGCAGCCTCAACAGGGGCAGACCCTGCTGTAGAAACCACTCCCGAGACTTCAACTGCCTTGGATGTCGCGGCAGACGCCGAAGCAGACTTGCCTTGTGGGACAGTCTGGTCTGACTCTTCACCTTCTTCACTCGAGCCAAACATGAGCCGCATTTCCTCGGCCTCGCGCAGAGCCTCTTCAGCAGCACGTATGTCGGCTGGAGAAGGTGAAATCGTTGAAGCTGGTGACTTGGCCACATCGTGTGGACCCTGAGGCGGGGGCGAAGGCGCGTCAGGAGAGACAGGAACATCGTCGTGATCCTCAGGGTTCACGTCCTTACCCGAAGGCTCTGTAGCAGTTTCTTGAACCGAAGGGACGCTGCCTGGATCAGCAGTCCCCATGTCCACGTCACTCTGGTCGCCGCTGAGGTCGACCACTGCGGGAGTCGAGGAAGACGCTGGTGTAGGAGGTGGCGACCATGAACTTGGAGAAGACGGTACAGCCTTGGACCGAGTCTTCATATGACGTCGTGGCGACTTAGCAGGAGAATGAGGACGGGGTTTCTTGCGCTTCTTCTGGGCCGCCTTCTTCCACGCCTTCGGACCGAACAGCGATCTACGAGCCGACTTGGGAGTTGAAGTATCGGCAGGTGGCGCATCACCGAGACCGGCAGCTGCCATCGAAGCACTGGCCTTGTCCGTTGGGATTGGAGCCTTGTCTTCGTCAGAGTCGTCCGGATCGTCATCTGAATCCTCGCCACCTGGTCTAAGACGCTTATGGGACTTCCCATGGGCCACTTGGTGAGCTGCTTTGGCCAAAGCTGCCGGAAAGGCTTGAGGATTGTCCGAAGAAGCGGTGGCAGACTGAATACACCGCAGAGCGACTAACGTCTCCTGATCCAAGTCCAGCGCATCCAGGTCCAGCTCACCCGCAGTCAGACCTATCACGAAGGATTGTGAACGAACGTTAGTTGCTGAACACACGGTGGAAGGAGCAACATTAAGAGCGTACCTTCGACAGCCAGACGAAGTACCTCGGGATCCATTCCTGCCAGACTCACGTGTGCACGGAGGGTACGATTCGCTTGGAGGAGGCGAGTGTTACGGTCTTGCTGGTTCTCGAGGACCTTGAGCGTGTCGTTATCGACATACTTGCCCTGGGCAAGCTTTACCAGAAGGAGGTGGAGCTTCCGGGTCTGCTCAGTATTCGCGCCAATAGAAGACTTGTACACTTCGCGTTCGCGAGCCAGCTTCTTCTGCAACGTGCTGATAAAAACGTCCCGAGCTTGGACCTCGCAGTGCAGACGATTCAAGTCTTCTGCGTGTCGTTCCATAGTGGCTTGAACAGTGGCGAGCATGGCGTCGTTCTTGGCGTTCGACTCGCGGAGAATCTTGACGTGGTGGTGTAAGGCTTCAATCTCAGCATTTGCAGCCTTGAGGAACGTCTCCGCGTTCTCACGAGCCATGATGTGGGGTGCCACCGACCGCACGGCGGCAGCAGCCTCGGACTGAGCAAACCGCAACTGACGCTCTAAGTCGGCAACGCGTTGGGGTAATGCCGACAGCGCGTCAGGAACAGGTTGTATCGCAGCGAGGACCTCATCGAAACCAACAGCAGTCTCGAGACGACGCTGAGTGTGTATATCGCCGTGGAGAGGAGGCACAACGCTGATCTGCACTTGGTGACGAGCCATTGCAGTCAAGTACGGGATTATCGAGGTCATCATGTGATCGACCGATGCCTCCGTACTTTCAGCCAGCATGGCGCGCAGCGAATCTTCGGTGAGTGGTGGTGGACCACCAGCTGGGGCAGGAGGAGCAGCAGGAGCCATCTCCGCGGATTCAGCGACGACGGGGAGTGCTGCAGGAGCTACCGCAGGGAGTGAAGAGTCTGGGGCAGGAAGCGCCGAAGGACCAGTTGATGACGCCGCTGTCGGAGGAAGTGTAGCAGACTGAGGGACGTTCGAACCCTCGGCCTTGCCCTCCTGAGAAGCAAGTCGAGTAATGCGAGATGATGAGCAAGGTGCCGATGATTCAAGAGAAGGATGAGCTGACGTACCTCCAGCTGTTCACGTTCGCGACGTCTACGAGGATTGAGACGCTGAAAAGCGTCGGACACGGCTCGATTCAGACGCTTGGACATACGGTGGCGAGATGGTGAATTGAAGAATGAAGAAATGTCACAACGGGCACCAGTACCGTGGCTTCCATTGCGACAGGGGCAGTTGTGGAGTAGTGATTTCTCCGTAGTTGCGGATTATCACCCGTCGACAAAGACGTGACACCGCCCAAGATGTTCAAGCGACGAACCCTCGGTCAGGTGATGTACGGAGACGCCAAGGTGCAAGGGACTCGACGGCGTCACCTCCGAATTTTCAACAAGTATCGGATACGGCCCTATGTCACTGAATCCAGGCTGTCCTTATTATTAATAATGGACTGGCCGGATTCGCATTCAGCGGACCATCTACGGTACGAACCCTCAGCGGCGGTTGGGATGAGTTCGCGGAATACTCAGCGACCTTTGGAAGACACGTTCACCGTCTGGGACAGGGCGCGGACCGCTAAAGATGCTCATGCGACGGTGCAGACGACGCTTGGCATGCAAGAAGATCCATAACGGATCATTGTTCACTAGATATTTGTATACTTGATTAGGACTTCTTATTAGGAATAGACCCGAAAGGGTAAGCTTAAATACAGAACATAATTTCCACTCAAGCACACAGAGCGACGTCCGGCTTCAAGGTAAGCGTCAGGTCAAGCTTGTTTGAGTGTGTTATGCCTGTCGGTGAACTCGAAGCTCTGTAGCGAGGGTTCATCCGGCAAGGCCAAGAGACTTTGTGTATTGGCCGATTATTATCGGGAGGTTTTACGTGACGGCTTATTGTTGCCTATTTGCACGACTGGGAGTGCTTGAATTGCCTCCCTTTTATTTCTTCCAGCCGAGTGTTGAACACTCGGTGATCTCGTAAAAGGCTTACCCGTGCCTGGTACCCTTCCGCTGTTGGGACCACGAGGATTCAAAACACCTGCTAGCTTTGCTCGTGCTAGTAGCGTGTTCTTATTTTACTGGTTGGCCTATATAAGTAGTTTACAAGGTCCAGTTTGTCCCGGTGCAAGGGCAGAACTGGGGTCTTCAGGTCCGCCCGAACGATCGTTTACTACCCTAGTAGACGTATTGTTGTGGGAACATCCTAACTACATCTGTAGCTAGAGTTCACGTGGGATTTCCAACACCACAATGTACCAGTGGATCGAGTGTGAATCCTATGAAGGAATGGTGGTAGGTGCCATCCGAAGGTGGATCTAGTAGCCACGGCTAACGAGAAGTCAGGATCCACCGCGAGGTACCCCGGATCCCATACTTCCGAGTTCGGGTCCAAGGAGGGAGGATCCCGCATAGAAGGACCTGGATCCAGGGTACAGGGATGAGGGATGCAGTGGATCCGGAACTTTCGTGGGACAATGGAGATCCCAGACGGTTGCAAGATGATGTTGGATGATTGGAGAGCTCGGATCCACGGCGAGTGTACAATTACAGTGAGGTGGATCCAAGCGACCTGGATCCGGATGAGTGTACCCATAATAGGGTGACCATGATGATTACGTCATGGATCCGGTGGATCTGAAGATAACACAGCTGGGATGATGGGTCAAGGGAAGAAGGGACATGCAGCCGAGCCTGGTAAGGGATTTAGCAGATGAAAGACATAGAAGGTAGAAATCCAGGCAGGTACAGGCTTAAATATCAATACAGACTTCTATTTGCACGATAACACGCAAGTGCCTTCCTGCCCTCAAGAACCGGAACCACATCGGCCGTACGAGCTCGGAGAAGGTTGGGAATTGCGAACCTAGTGCTGGTAGTGATAACTGGATAATACATTGGCCAGATCCTACAACCTAGTGAGCTTTTCCTATACACATGCAGATCCAACAGGTTAACCGAATTACTACTTGGTCGGTTACACCCTAGAAGATCTCAACTCTCAAGATCCCGTCACAGGAGGCGGCAAGTACGACGCAAAGGAAAACACAAAGGCAAGGGAACACACCCGCAAGGCAACCCTACGGCCAGATCCACGATCTAGGCCCCGGATCCATAAGCTCGAATATTCGCTTAGGATACGGAACCATCCACGGACGCAGAGTGAAGATTTTCCACTGCTGCTCCACCCCATCCCCACGTCTCACCAAGACACTCAAGCTTCACCACTTGAACTCTTCGGAAGTTAACGAGAGAGCAAGATCCCGCCCTACCGACGGGTACACAAGGTGAGGGAAGTTCAGCAGAACACGGATCATCGGGGGACCCCCTCCGTTAGTCGGTGTCTGGGCACAGTTGGTAAGTTGGATCTGGCAATCTCGCAGATTTTGCTGATCCCGCTACACCACACGGTTACCACCAAGCAGTCTGCGGCGACATTTCTGGATCTTGTTTATCGCCATCACGGCTAGCCAGCATCGATCGTTTTCGATCGCGATCCCCGCTTCACCTCATCTTTCTGGTCAGAGATCGTCCGGCTTGTCGGACGACGGTTGAAGATGTCCACCGCGTCGCATCCGGAAACGGACGGCCAGACGGAGCGTGCGAACGGGGTCGTTGAGGACGTGTTGCAGAGCTTCGCCACGTCATACATGTCCTGGAGCTCGGTCCTTCCCATGGTCGAGCTCGCGATCAACAATGCGGGACACGCATCGACTGGGCTCACTCCATTCTTCTACGTGAACTACGGACGCCTTCCCCGCGTCCCTGCCCTCCTTGGCATGGATCGTCGGTCCCCAGTCGAATCGGACGCGGTCACGCTTGCGCCAGTACCCCCGCCGAACGAGACAGACGCCTCCGGTGTTGCCCCATCAGCGCTTCCCGCTGACGATAGTCGTGAGCAAGCTCACGACGTTACCGCGATTTTGAATGCTGTCACCACCCGGCGTGGATCCGCGGCTGCTGCGCCAGGTGTGCGCACGCGTGCTGTCACGAAGGCAACATTATCTTCACTGACCACTTGGACGTCCACGATGCTGATTAACCCGCGTCAGCATCGCCGCGCAGTTGAGTACCATGCCGCGACAGGCTCGGCCGCTTCACCCGAAGGAGAACGCAGACAAGCGCGGTCGCAAAAATCTCGCGACGTTCGCAGTGGGCGATCGTGTTTTGCTATCCACCGACGGCATTACACCCACTTCTGTGACGAATTTGGCGCCAACAGGCTGGCCCCGCGATATATTGGACCGTTCAAGATATTGAAGGTATTAGGTGACGCGTATACACTTCGACTACCTACAGCACTACGCCTCCACCCTACCTTCTACGTTGGTCGCCTCCGCCGCTATCACCCTTCGTCTATCCCCAGCGACGCGGATGGTTCCCCGCGTCCGGACTTCGGCGATCATCCCGAGGCTCGTCCTGACGTCGCACGCGATGGCGCAGCTCTTGATTCTCCCGCTCCAGATACTCCACACGCTGAAGCAACCGATCCAGACGCTGCGCGGTCGCAGCGTCTTCCCGCCGTCCGCGAACCACCCTTTCAGCGTGACGGTCCCGCTCCTCTTGTCGATAGCGCGGGTAATCTTCGTCATATCGTTGACCGTATCTTGGAACACGAGGACCCTCGTGCTGCGCCCAACCTTGCTCATACGAGTCACGGCGCTGATCGCCATGACGCTGCCATCCCTCCGCTCCGGCGCTACCTCGTTCGGTGGCTCGGCCCCATGAAGGATAGCTGGGAGCCTCGCGCCATCCTTCTCGCCGACGTTCCGGACTGCGTGGCGGAGTACGAGGCTGGTCTCGT
>NW_003303591.1:8666-14663 GCF_000142945.1 Phytophthora infestans T30-4
ACTATCACACCACGCTCCACTTCAGTAATCGCAGCAGCTTCAAGAACACGACCCCATTCTGCGTCGTCGGGTCGCGAGACACCACGCTCGCGACAACGCTGACACCCATCTTCTCGGTGTGCGGTACAGCACCGGCGGCCTTGGTCACTGGCCAACCTGCCAACTTGAGCGGCCAGCGCGCTGACGGACAACCGCGAGTGCGCCGCCTATCGCTCGAGCACCATGCGCTTGAGCGCCTCGCCTCCTTCCTTATTCCAGCGGAGCACGAACGAAGTCCACACTCGATCCAGGGACTGGAGTGTCACGGTGGCTGTCGCCGTGACGGGTTGTTAATGGTGTAGAGGTGTTGGGACGAAGCTTGGGGCTGAACGGAGTGACTTCTGCACTTGGTGCGGAGACCGGAGTTAAGACACTTGTGCGGAAGAAGGAAGATTCGAAAGTGATTGATTTTTCGGGGCTTACACTGTCCTCACTTCCAAGGTCATCCAATCATTCTACTCATCCAATCATTCTACTCATCCAATCATTCTGTACTCGTCCAATTATTCTACTCGTCCAATCATGGATGGCATAAACAACTTACCATAATCACAGCCGGATCGTGTTGGACCGGTTCAGGTTGACCGGTTAATGGGTACAGCTGGTACACAGTACCAAGACCATCAACCCTCAATACACCCCCTAAATGCGAACACGCGTGGATGCCGAGAGCAGCTGCTAGGTCCATGTGACGAGGCCCTGGGAGCGCCTTCGTCATGATGTCAGCCAGCATCACAGAAGTCTCGCAATACTCGAGCTTGACTTCACCACGCTTGACTTCATCGCGGATGTGGTGGTACTTGATGTCGATGTGCTTGGCGCGGCCGTGGCTCACAGGATTCTTCGTCATCTTGATGCACGACTGGTTGTCTTCTTGGATCTTGAGGTCGGGTCCAGTCTCATTGGCAGCTGCTAAGATCTCGCACAGTAGGCGATGAGTCCACTTGCCTTCTTGAATTGCCAGACTGAGCGCGATGCACTCCGCTTCGCTCGTAGACAGCGAAACACTTGACTGCTTCTTGCTACCCCAGCTCACTGGCGCACCCATCAGCATGAACGTGTAGCCGGAAGTCGACTTGCGGTCCGCGAGGTCACCAGCCCAGTCTGCGTCAGAGTATCCGCGAAAGTCGATGTTGTTACCCGGCTTGTAGCAGATTCCATGCGTCTTGGTGCCTTGCAGGTAGCGAAAGATGCGCTTGATCGCAACCCAGTGTTCTTCTTGGGGATTCTCCATGAAGCGCGACACATAGCCCACCGCGTACGCAATATCTGGGCGCGTCGCGGTCATCAGGTGCATTAGTGCACCAACAGCTTCGCGAAACGGAGCTTGTACCTTGGTCGCCGCATCGCTTGGGACCCGTCGAGTGCTTATATCCACCGGACTCACCACAGCCTTGCACTCGTTCATACCAAAGCGATTCAGGATGTCATCCACATAACGCCGTTGGCTCATCGTCACGCTGCCGTCCGGACCGTCTACCAATTCGATCCCAAGGACGAACACACACTTGCCGCTGTCAGTCATTTCGAAGCGTGTCTTGAGGTCGTCCTTCGTGCGTGAGATCAGCTCGGGTGAGCTTCCGGTGACCAGGACATCGTCGACGTAGACCAGTATGAGTACACAGTGGCCATCAGCAACTTTGATGTAGAGGCACGGGTTAAAGGCCGAACCTTGAAAGCCGATAGAGCATACGAACTCGTCGAAGGTCTCGTTCCACACGCGCGAAGCTTGTTTTAGACCGTAAATGGCCTTCACCAATTCCAGGCAGTCCAAGTCACCGTCGAGCTCGACACCTTCGGGAACCACGCTGTTGCAGGTAATCCAATACGATCCCGCGATGATTACGGTATGATGTTTACGCCACCGATGATTAGACGAGTAGGATGATTGGACGAGTACAGAGTGTTGGTGATTGGATGCACCAAATGATTGGATGCAAACTAGGTAGAGAAGACAGTGTAAGTTCTTATCAATCAATCACTTCTGAATTTCCATTCTGCCCCTCAAGTGACTTCCCTCGCCTCGGCCTCCTAGCCCCAAGCTTCGGCAGTCCTCCCCTCGCAAGACACAAGATCCAACCATCACCTTCTTCAGGTTATGAGCCCAAGTACGATGTCTTCTGTGCAAGATTCCAAGATCTCCATCGACAAGTTCAACGGCGAGAACTACGCCACGTGGAACCGTTACATGCGTGGCGTGTTCCTGACCAAGTCGGTGTGGAATGTGGTGAACCGCGAGACGACGCCCACGTTCACGGACTCCAGGGCCAAGGACGAGTATGTCAAGTCGAGCAACGTCGCCTTCGGTCTCATGCTCCTCCACATGGACGCGGACTACCATCATGTTGTCGACGACTACGAGGAAGCCTGGGTCGCGTGGGCGCGCTTGCGTACCCTTTACGGTGGATCGCAAAAGGCTGGACGCATCTACCTCAAGCGCCAGCTCTTCAGCATGGAGATGGCAGAAGGCGGAAACATCCTTCACCATTGCAACGAGGTCCTCAACATCAGCGCCAAGCTCAGCAGTATCGGCGCCAAGATGGAGGACGACGATGTGGCGATCTGCTTGCTGCGCAGTCTGCCCAAGAGCTACGAGAACGTCGTGCTGAACTTGGAGATGAGCAATGCAGAGCTGCGAACGCAAGATGTGGTGAAGGTGCTCACGAATGAGCATATCAAGCGACAAGGCGAGAAGACTGCGGCGGTGAAGATCGAGGAAGCAGCGAAGGCCTTCAACGCCGAGCGTGAAACTCGCCGGTGTGATTACTGCGGAAAACTGGGGCACGTTATTGACAAGTGCTGGACCAAGTAGAAGGATGAAAACCGAGGAGGTGCACGACGCGGTCGAGGTGGCCGCGGTGCCAACAATATCGACTGGCGTAACGACGACGACTACGACTACGTCGCGTTTGCGGTCTCCATGTCGACAGCGTGTGGAGTGTCGACGGGCAAGAAGTTCGACGGCACATGGGCGATCGCAACCCACCACATCTGAAACGACAAGTCCAAGTTTGTGGACATCAACTTGCGCGACGAAGGCGTACTCACGGTTGCCAACGGACAAACGGCCAAGATTTTGGGAGTCGGCACCGTTGTGCAACAAGTGGTTCTGCCTAATGGGAATGTGCGTAACGTCCGGATCGAAGATGCTCTCTACGTGCCGAGCATGAACAAGAACCTGCTGTCTGTGCCTCAGATCAACCGAGGCGGACACTTCAAGGTGGTGTTTGACGGCTCCGAGATGCACATTGCGCGCAAGTCGTCGAAGAAGATCGTTGCTTCAGCGGACCTGATCGACGGACTCTACTGGCTGCGAGTGCCCAAGGTGTCTGCCAATTCGACGTCCAAGGTCTCGATCAACGGTGTCGATCTTCATGCGCGGATGGGTCACGCTCCAAACGACGTATTGCGGAAAATGGTTTCGAGCGGCATGGTGACGGGCGCGAAAATGCCGACTTCGTCGAAGAACTCGAGCGGATGTCGCGGATGCCAGCAAGGGAAGATGGTCCAAAAACCATTTCCAAGCAACCCGGACAAGCCCAAGTACAAGCCATTCGACTTCCAGCACTTCGACCTTTGTGGCGCCATCGAGAAAGAGTCGCTTGGTGGCAGCAAGTATCTGCTGCTGATCACGGACGAAGCCAGTGGCTGCATGACGGGATTCTGTTTGCGCGCCAAGTCGGAGAATGAAGGCTGTCTGCGCAAGTTCATCGCCAAGGTGGGGCGCCAGTTCGATGCCAGGGTCAAGTTCGTGCGTCATGACGGTGCCAAGGAGTTCGCGACCAACTCGCTCAAGGCCTTCTACGACGACCATGGCATCGAAGTCCAACCGACGGTTCGATATGCGCATCAGACCAATGCGACTGCGGAACGCGCCAACCGGACCATTGTGACTATCGGGCGCAGCATGCTTCACTTCGCACGTTTGGACAAGACGTTCTGGGCGGAAGCGGCGATGACGGCGATCTACATCAAGAACCGGTTGCCGTCACCCAAGGTCCCAGGGAAGACGCCTTTCGAGATTGTGTACAAGAGGAAGCCCAACGTGAAGCACATGCGCGTTTTCGGGTGCAAGGCCTACGTCCTGACGCCAAAGGAGAAGCGACTCAAGTGGGACCCCAAGGCTCGTAAAGGCATTTTCATGGGCTATGAAGAGCGTTCGAAGGCGTATCGCGTTTATGACATCGAGGCGGGGCAGGTAGTGATTTCTCGCGATGTCACTTTCGACGAATCCACCTTTGACGACGTCAATGTTCAAGATGACGATGAAGATGTCAATGATGCGGCGGATATCCTGGACGACCTCGAGATTTCGGACGACCATGGAACTCGTGAATTCAAGCAGGCGGGGAAACGCAAAGCTCGCTCCAACCCTGACGAACGGGAACAAGTTCGTCGACCGCGTCGCAGTGCTGGATTGGAAGAAGCAAGTGCTCCGGGCCATGACTCCGACCATCAAGAATCCAAGAGTGAAGACAATGATGATGATGACTCGACTCAGCCCATGTATTGGCGTGCGAGTGCGAATGCAGTGGAGACGAGTGACAGCGCCGAGCCGAAGACGTTCCAAGAGGCTGTGAGCGGCGAAGACCAAGTTCACTGACGCAAGGCGATCCGAGCAGAGCTCAAGTCAATGCGACTTCGTGGAGTGTTTCCTGGCGCCAAGTTACCGAACAACCAGCGTGCGGTCGGAACCAAGTGGGTGTTCAAGATCAAGCGTAATGCCGACGGATCCATCGAGAAATACAAGGCTCGACTCGTCGCGAAAGGATTTGTGCAGAAGTACGGCATCGACTACACCGAGACGTTTTCGCCGGTGGTCAAGTACGTCACACTGCGAACGATCATCGCTGTGGCCAAGTTCTTCAATTGGCCCCTCGACCAACTTGATGTCGTCACGGCGTTTCTGTACGGCTTGATGAAGGAGAAGGTGCTCTGCAGTATTCCAGAAGGCGTGGAGCTTGATGACGGCTACGACTGCGTGGAACTGCTCAAGGCGATTTACGGTCTCAAGCAAGCTTCTCGAGTATGGAACGAGACCTTCGACGAGTATGTGCGCTCCATCGGATTTCGCGTTTCGAGCTACGATCCGTGCCTCTACATCAAGGTTGTCGACGGTGACTGCGTTATGATGCTGGTGTACGTCGACGATGTGTTGGTGACCGGAAGCTCTTCGACGATGATCTCCGAAGTGAAGAAACAGCTCAAGGCACGATTCGAAATGACCGACAGCGGCAAGTGTTCCTTCATGCTGGGCATCGAAGTGGTCGACAACGCAGACGGCAGTGTCACGTTGTCCCAAGCTCGCTACATCAACGACATCCCGGAGCGCTTTGGCATGCAGAACTGCAAACCTGCTGCCAGTCCAGTCGACCTCAGCATGAAGCTCGTTGCCAGTGACGCCTCGACCAAGTTGGATGCGCCGTTCCGTGAAGCTGTGGGTGCTCTCATGCACTTGATGACGTCGACTCGCCCGGACATTGCTTTTGCTGTTGGATATGTTTCACGGAGAACCCTCAAGTCGAGCACTGGATCGTGAACGCTGGCGGTACTCGTAGTTCGCCGGGAGGAACGCGGCTCGGAGCTGTTCGCACAGCTGAGCCCAGGATGTGAAACATCCAGGGGATGTTGCTTCCCGAGTGTACACCCAACTCTTAGCACGACCGCTAAGGTTGGAGAGTGCAAAAGCAACGCGCAGTTGCTCGGTCGAGATCAGAGCCGCGTCCATCGCGAGCTATACTTCTCGGACCCAGAAGTGAAGGTTCTCGCCTTCCTTCCCTTCATACGGCTTTACCTTCAGCCGTATTGGCTTCGGGTGAGGCGGATTTGCTTCCGCCGCCGGAGCCTGCAGGTTCTCCCGCACATGCGCGATGAGGCCCTGCTCGTACGCGTCGAATGCATTGACGCGCTTGAGCTGCTCAGCCGGTGTTGACACCACCAGGCTCTGCAGGGCCTCCA
>NW_003303591.1:16360-19547 GCF_000142945.1 Phytophthora infestans T30-4
TGTTTCCCAAATATCGCAGTCAAAGTCTGGGATCAAGGTTGTGTTACTTTCATGCTCGGATGGTTCACGTCCGGACGACGTTTCCCGGAATATGCTTTCGAAGCGCATTGTAACGGGCTCGAAATTGCTGAGTTGTATGAAAGACTCGGAGCGGATGTCGCGGATGCCAGCAAGGGAAGATGGTCCAAAAACCATTTCCAAGCAACCCGGACAAGCCCAAGTACAAGCCATTAGAGTTCCTGCACTTCGACCTTTGTGGCGCCATGGAGAAAGAGTCGCTTGGTGGCAGCAAGTATCTGCTGCTGATCACGGACGAAGCCAGCGGCTGCATGACGGGATTCTGTTTGCGCGCCAAGTCGGAGAGTGAAGGCTGTCTGCGCAAGTTTATCGCCAAGGTGGAGCGCCAGTTCGATGCCAGGGTCAAGTTCGTGCGTCATGACGGTGCCAAGGGGTTCGCGACCAACTCGCTCAAGGCCTTCTACGACGACCATGGCATCGAAGTCCAACCGACGGTTCGATATGCGCATCAGACCAATGCGACTGCGGAACGCGCCAACCGGACCATTGTGACTATCGGGCGCAGCATGCTTCACTTCGCACGTTTGGACAAGACGTTCTGGGCGGAAGCGGCGATGACGGCGATCTACATCAAGAACCGGTTGCCGTCACCCAAGGTCCCAGGGAAGACGCCTTTCGAGATTGTGTACAAGAGGAAGCCCAACGTGAAGCACATGCGCGTTTTCGGGTGCAAGGCCTACGTCCTGACGCCGAAGGAGAAGCGACTCAAGTGGGACCCCAAGGCTCGTGAAGGCATTTTCATGGGCTATGAAGAGCGTTCGAAGGCGTATCGCGTTTATGACATCGAGGCGGGGCAGGTGGTGATTTCTCGCGATGTCACTTTCGACGAATCCACCTTTGACGAAGTCAATGTTCAAGATGACGATGAAGATGTCGATGATGCGGCGGATATCCTGGACGACCTCGAGATTTCGGACGACCATGGAACTCGTGAATTCAAGCAGGCGGGGAAACGCAAAGCTCGCTCCAACCCTGACGAACGGGAACAAGTTCGTCGACCGCGTCGCAGTGCTGGATTGGAAGAAGCAAGTGCTCCGGGCCATGACTCCGACCATCAAGAATCCAAGAATGAAGACAATGATGATGATGACTCGACTCAGCCCATGTATTGGCGTGCGAGTGCGAATGCAGTGGAGACGAGTGACAGCGCCGAGCCGAAGACGTTCCAAGAGGCTGTGAGCGGCGAAGACCAAGTCCACTGGCGCAAGGCGATCCGAGCAGAGCTCAAGTCGATGCGACTTCGTGGAGTGTTTCGTGGCGCCAAGTTACCGAACAACCAGCGTGCGGTCGGAACCAAGTGGGTGCACAAGATCAAGCGTAAAGCCGACGGATCCATCGAGAAATACAAGGCTCGACTCGTCGCGAAAGAATTTGTGCAGAAGTACGGCATCGACTACACCGAGACGTTTTCGCCGGTGGTCAAGTACGTCACGCTGCGAACGATCATCGCTGCGGCCAAGTTCTTCAATTGGCCCCTCGATCAACTTGATGTCGTCACGGCGTTCCTGTACGGCTTGATGAAGGAGAAGGTGTTCTGCAGTGTTCCAGAAGGCGTGGAACTTGATGACGGCTACGACTGCGTGGAACTGCTCAAGGCGATCTACGGTCTCAAGCAAGCTTCTCGAGTATGGAACGAGACCTTCGACGAGTATGTGCGCTCCATCGGATTTCGCGTTTCGAGCTACGATCCGTGCCTCTACATCAAGGTTGTCGACGGTGACTGCGTTATGATGCTGGTGTACGTTGACGATGTGTTGGTGACCGGAAGCTCTTCGACGATGATCTCCGAAGTGAAGAAAGAGCTCAAGGCACGATTCGAGATGACCGACAGCGGCAAGTGTTCCTTCATTCTGGGCATCGAAGTTGTCGACAACGCAGACGGCAGTGTCACGTTGTCCCAAGCTCGCTATATCAACGACATCCTGGAGCGCTTTGGCATGCAGAACTGCAAACCTGCTGCCAGTCCAGTCGACCTCAGCATGAAGCTCGTTGCCAGTGACGCCTCGACCAAGTTGGATGCGCCGTTCCGTGAAGCTGTGGGTGCTCTCATGCACTTGATGACGTCGACTCGCCCGGACATTGCTTTTGCTGTTGGATATGTTTCACGATTCATGGAGAGCCCTCAAGTCGAACACTGGATCACTGTCAAGAGGATCTTCCGTTACCTTCAAGGTACCAAGTCGCACGGACTCCATTTTTCACCAGGCAACGGAATCGATTTTCGTGGCTATTCGGATGCAGACTGGGCTGGTGACCACAGTGACCGCAAGTCGACTTCGGGCTACCTGTTTCAAGTTCTCGGTGGACCAGTATCGTGTGGATCCAAGAAACGGTCAAGTGTCTCTCTCTCCACGAGTGAAGCCGAGTACATCGCACTGAGCCTGGCAATCCAAGAAGGCAAGTGGGTGCACAAGCTTCTGTGTGAGATCCTCGACGCTGCAGGCAAAGACACCCCGGATCTCAAGATTTTCGAAGATAACCAGTCGTGCATCAAGATGACGAAGAACCCCGTGAACCATGGCCGCGCCAAGCACATCGACATCAAGTACCACCACATCCGTGATGAAGTCAAGCGCGGTGAAGTGATCGTCGAGTACTGCGAGACTACAACCATGCTGGCTGACATCTTGACCAAGGGACTCGGCGGACCTCGTCACAAGGACTTAACGACGGCTCTTGGCGTTCAAGCGTGTTCGCATTGAGAGGGGCTGTTGCAGGTAATCCAATACGATCCCGCGATGATTACGGTAGGATGTTTACGCCACCGATGATTAGACGAGTAGGATGATTGGACGAGTACAGAGGGTTGATGATTGGATGCACCAAATGATTGGATGCAAACTAGGTAGAGAAGACAGTGTAAGTTCTTATCAATCAATCTGCAGCGGGGCTGTCGTAGCTTTAGCGTCAGAGGAAGACGTTCGACTCAAAGAGTCACTAATACTAAGTTCCTTATCCAAAGGACACTTACAGCCCAAGACCAGGGCTCAAAGTTAACACCTTAACTTTTATGCTTCAAAACCAGAAGTGTTTTATTTACTATTATTGCGGCCAAGCCGCCTAGGGAGATAAATGTATCTCTTTAACTATCTAGCATAGTTAAACCTAA
>NW_003303591.1:20496-24816 GCF_000142945.1 Phytophthora infestans T30-4
CTTACGTGCGAGGAGTCCTGTTTGATCTCAAGCACGAGCTTTACGGTGAAGAGAGACTATACTGACCCGATTGAACCTGGATCATTGCTGCTAGATCGCGGATGAAATCCAGATCCAGCGGATCCAACTGGATCCGGGATCTCGCCCAGATCCAGGTGTACACTGAAAGGGTGGATCCCGCCCAGATCCAGGTGTACGCTGAAAGGGTGGATCTCGCCCAGATCCAGGTGTACGCTGAAAGGGTGGATCTCGCCCAGATCCAGGTGTACACTGAAAGGGTGGATCCTGCCCAGATCCAGGTGTACACTGTGAAGAAGGTGATGGTTGGATCTTGTGTCTTGCGAGGGGAGGACTGCCGAAGCTTGGGGCGAGGAGGCCGAGGCGAGGGAAGTCACTTGAGGGGCAGAATGGAAATTCAGAAGTGATTGATTGATAAGAACTTACACTGTCTTCTCTACCTAGTTTGCATCCAATCATTTGGTGCATCCAATCACCAACCCTCTGTACTCGTCCAATCATCCTACTCGTCTAATCATCGGTGGCGTAAACATCCTACCGTAATCATCGCGGGATCGTATTGGATTACCTGCAACAGCCCCTCTCAATGCGAACACGCTTCAACGCCAAGAGCCGTCGTTAAGTCCTTGTGACGAGGTCCGCCGAGTCCCTTGGTCAAGATGTCAGCCAGCATGGTCGTAGTCTCGCAGTACTCGACGATCACTTCATCGCGCTTGACTTCATCACGGATGTGGTGGTACTTGATGTCGATGTGCTTGGCGCGGCCATGGTTCACGGGGTTCTTCGTCATCTTGATGCACGACTGGTTATCTTCGAAAATCTTGAGATCCGGGGTGTCTTTGCCTGCAGCGTCGAGGATCTCACACAGAAGCTTGTGCACCCACTTGCCTTCTTGGATTGCCAGGCTCAGTGCGATGTACTCGGCTTCACTCGTGGAGAGAGAGACACTTGACTGCTTCTTGGATCCCCACGATACTGGTCCACCGAGAACTTGAAACAGGTAGCCCGAAGTCGACTTGCGGTCACTGTGGTCACCAGCCCAGTCTGCATCCGAATAGCCACGAAAGTCGATTCCGTTGCCTGGTGAAAATGGAGTCCGTGCGACTTGGTACCTTGAAGGTAACGGAAGATCCTCTTGACAGAGATCCAGTGCTCGACTTGAGGGTTCTCCATGAATCGTGAAACATATCCAACAGCAAAAGCAATGTCCGGGCGAGTCGACGTCATCAAGTGCATGAGAGCACCCACAGCTTCACGGAACGGCGCATCCAGCTTGGTCGAGGCGTCACTGGCAACGAGCTTCATGCTGAGGTCGACTGGACTGGCAGCAGGTTTGCAGTTCTGCATGCCAAAGCGCTCCAGGATGTCGTTGATGTAGCGAGCTTGGGACAACGTGACACTGCCGTCTGCGTTGTTGACCACTTCGATGCCCAGAATGAAGGAGCACTTGCCGCTGTCGGTCATCTCGAATCGTGCCTTGAGCTGCTTCTTCACTTCGGAGATCATCGTCGAGGAGCTTCCGGTCACCAACACATCGTCGACGTACACCAGCATCAGAGCGCAGTCACCGTCGACAACCTTGATGTAGAGGCACGGATCGTAGCTCGAAACGCGAAATCCGATGGAGCGCACATACTCGTCGAAGGTCTCATTCCATACTCGAGAAGCTTGCTTGAGACCGTAGATCGCCTTGAGCAGTTCCACGCAGTCGTAGCCGTCATCAAGTTCCACGCCTTCTGGAACACTACAGAACACCTTCTCCTTCATCAAGCCGTACAGGAACGCCGTGACGACATCAAGTTGGTCGAGGGGCCAGTTGAAGAACTTGGCCACAGCGATGATCATTCGTAGCGTAACGTACTTGACCACCGGCGAAAACGTCTCGGTGTAGTCGATGCCGTACTTCTGCACAAATCCTTTCGCGACGAGTCGAGCCTTGTATTTCTCGATGGATCCGTCGGCATTACGCTTGATCTTGAACACCCACTTGGTTCCGACCGCACGCTGGTTGTTCGGTAACTTGGCGCCACGAAACACTCCACGAAGTCGCATCGACTTGAGCTCTGCTCGGATCGCCTTGCGCCAGTGGACTTGGTCTTCGCCGCTCACAGCCTCTTGGAACGTCTTCGGC
The DNA here is from genome assembly GCF_000142945.1 of Phytophthora infestans T30-4. NCBI lineage: Eukaryota > Oomycota > Peronosporomycetes > Peronosporales > Peronosporaceae > Phytophthora > Phytophthora infestans. The sequence continues at coordinate 22,646 of NW_003303591.1, forward strand.
TCGGCGCTGTCACTCGTTTCCACTGCATTCGCACTCGCACGCCAATACATGGGCTGAGTCGAGTCATCATCATCATTGTCTTCATTCTTGGATTCTTGATGGTCGGAGTCATGGCCCGGAGCACTTGCTTCTTCCAATCCAGCACTGCGACGCGGTCGACGAACTTGTTCCCGTTCGTCAGGATTGGAGCGAGCTTTGCGTTTCCCCGCCTGCCTGAATTCACGAGCTCCATGGTCGTCCGAAATCTCGAGGTCGTCCAGGATATCCGCCGCATCATCGACATCTTCATCGTCATCTTGAATATTGACGTCGTCAAAGGTGGATTCGTCGAAAGTGACATCGCGAGAAATCACCACCTGCCCCGCCTCGATGTCATAAACGCGATACGCCTTCGAACGCTCTTCACAGCCCATGAAAATGCCTTCACGAGCCTTGGGGTCCCACTTGAGTCGCTTCTCCTTCGGCGTCAGGACGTAGGCCTTGCACCCGAAAACGCGCATGTGCTTCACGTTGGGCTTCCTCTTGTACACAATCTCGAAAGGCGTCTTCCCTGGGACCTTGGGTGACGGCAACCGGTTCTTGATGTAGATCGCCGTCATCGCCGCTTCCGCCCAGAACGTCTTGTCCAAACGTGCGAAGTGAAGCATGCTGCGCCCGATAGTCACAATGGTCCGGTTGGCGCGTTCCGCAGTCGCATTGGTCTGATGCGCATATCGAACCGTCGGTTGGACTTCGATGCCATGGTCGTCGTAGAAGGCCTTGAGCGAGTTGGTCGCGAGCTCCTTGGCACCGTCATGACGCACGAACTTGACCCTGGCATCGAACTGGCGCTCCACCTTGGCGATGAACTTGCGCAGACAGCCTTCACTCTCCGACTTGGCGCGCAAACAGAATCCCGTCATGCAGCCGCTGGCTTCGTCCGTGATCAGCAGCAGATACTTGCTGCCACCAAGCGACTCTTTCTCCATGGCGCCACAGAGGTCGAAGTGCAGGAACTCGAATGGCTTGTACTTGGGCTTGTCCGGGTTGCTTGGAAATGGTTTTTGGACCATCTTCCCTTGCTGGCATCCGCGACATCCGCTCGAGTTCTTCGACGAAGTCGGCATTTTCGCGCCCGTCACCATGCCGCTCGAAACCATTTTCCGCAATACGTCGTTCGGAGCGTGACCCATCCGCGCATGAAGATCGACACCGTTGATCGAGACTTTGGACGTCGAATTGGCAGACACCTTGGGCACTCGCAGCCAGTAGAGTCCGTCGATCAGGTCCGCTGAGGCAACGATCTTCTTCGACGACTTGCGCGCAATGTGCATCTCGGAGCCGTCAAACACCACCTTGAAGTGTCCGCCTCGGTTGATCTGAGGCACAGACAGCAGGTTCTTGTTCATGCTCGGCACGTAGAGAGCATCTTCGATCCGGACGTTACGCACATTCCCATTAGGCAGAACCACTTGTTGCACAACGGTGCCGACTCCCAAAATCTAGGACGTTTGTCCGTTGGCAACCGTGAGTACGCCTTCGTCGCGCAAGTTGATGTCCACAAACTTGGACTTGTCGTTGCAGATGTGGTGGGTTGCACCACTGTCGATCGCCCATGTGCCGTCGAACTTCTTGCCCGTCGACACTCCACACGCTGTTGTGGTGAAGTACTTTCTCAGAAATAAGAGAATGGTCCTGACGCGGGGTCACTATCCCGAATCAGTGACAATTTCAAGTGATTATAGAGGATTTGGGTTGTTTGGCACGGGTGCAAGTTGCCTGTGGTGGATTAGCCATGGCGAGCAGCACCCCGTATGGAATGACGATGGATCTGATATGAGCGATGTACGAGAAGGCAAGATCCACCAAGACTTACCTCGGATCCACCCTTACCTGGATTCACTAAGATGGATATGGGATATACTATACAAGAGTGGATCGAGTGCGGATCCTGTGAAGGAAGGATGGTCGGTGCTCTCTGACGGTGGATCTAGTAGCCACGGCTAATGAAGAGTCAAGATCCACCGCGAGGTACCCCGGATCCCATACTTCCGAGTTCGTATCCAAGGAGGGAGGATCCCGCCTGGAGGGACCTGGATCCAGGGTATAGGGATGAGGGATACAGTGGATCTCGAACTTTCGTAGGACAACGGAGATCACAGACGATTGCAAGATGATGTTGGATGATTGGA
>NW_003303591.1:25705-30223 GCF_000142945.1 Phytophthora infestans T30-4
TTCGTAGTGACAACGGTGGCGAGTACACGTCGGGCGAGATGGCTAAGTTCTGCAAGCGTCGTGGTATCGTGCAGAAGTTTACGCCTCCGTACACGCCTCAACTAAACGGTGTCGCTGAGCGAATGAACCCGGACGCTGGTGGAATGTGCGCGCTGCATGTTGGAGCATACTGGTTTGGCCAAGTCGTATTGGGGTGAAGCGGTAATGACCGCTGCGTTTCTACGTAACCGGTGTCCCACACGTGCCATCAGCCATGACAAGTCACCGCACCAAGTATGGACCGGTAAGAAACCACTGCTGGCGAACCTGAAGGTGTTCGGTTGCCATGCGTATGTGACGGTTCCGAAGCAGAAACGCACCAAATTGGACGCTCGAGCAGTGAAGTGTCGGTTTCTGGGGTACTCGGAACACGAGAAAGCGTATCGTTTCGAAGAGATCAAGAGCGGTCGTGTGCTAGTAAGCCGCGATGCGCAGTTCATGGAAGACGTCTTCGACGGAGGGAGACGCAGCCACGATGAAGATGACATCGTGGAGCTTCAAGAAGAAGAAGTTACGGATCAAGAAGCATCGTCCGAGGATGAGACGATGGAAGACACTGCGCCGCGTCAAGAATTTGAGCCTGGCAGCAAGCGACACCAGCGAACGCAGTCGTTGGAGGAAGCGGTAGAGATCCCGCGAAGCAAGCGACAGAGTCGGCCGCAGACACTGGATGAGATGTCAGCGGTCGGAAGTAGTCGAGAAGAAGATTTCGAAGCGGCCTACGTTGTGGATTCAGTGGGAGAAATGCCGACTACGTTCAAGTCGGCGATGGAATCCAGCAACGCGGTCAAGTGGAAGGAGGCGTGCGACTCAGAAGTCGACTCTCTTCGCAAGAACAAGACATGGTCATTGGTGCCATTGCCCCAAGGTCGAAAAGGCAATCGGTTGTCGTTGGGTGTTTCGCATCAAGGAGAACCAAGCCGGAGAGATCGAGCGGTTCAAGGCACGACTCGTGGCCAAGGGATTTTCGCAAAAGTACGGCATTGACTACGAAGAAACCTTCGCGCCAGTCGCCAAGTTCACGTCGATCAGGATCCTGCTTAGTTTGGCGGCCAAGTACAATCTGACGGTGCACCAGATGGATGTCAAGACGGCGTTCCTAAACGGGCTGCTTGACGAAGATATCTACATGGTGCAACCGGATGGTTACACGGATGAAGAACATCCTGACCATGTCTGCCATCTCAAGCGCTCGCTCTACGGTCTTAAGCAGTCGCCACGAATGTGGAACCAGACCATTGACAAGTTCATGCTGGAGCTGGACTTCAAGAAGTGTGAAGCCGATCACTGCATCTACGTCAAATGGGATGACCAAGACATGATCTTCGTGGCTCTCTACGTCGATGATCTGGTCCTCGCCAGTAACAACGACGAGCTTCTCAAGTTGACAAAGAAGGCTTTGAGTGAACGCTTCGACATGACGGACTTGGGTCGTCTCAAGTACTTCCTCGGTATGGAGATCGATCAAGATGCGGCTACAGGAAAGTGTCGGTGCGTCAGACCAAGTTTGCGAAGGACATCCTGGAGAAGTTTGGCATGGAGAACAGCAACCCTGTCAAGACCCTTCAAGACCCAGGACTCAAGTTGACCAATGCCATGTGCGAAGGAGGATGCAACCATGAAGAGACCATGGCCAAGGTGCCTTATCGCAATGCTGTCGGCTGCCTGATGTACCTCATGGTTGGAACCCGACCGGACCTTGCTGCTGCAGTGGGAGTTCTTAGCCAGTTCGCGGCGGACCCGTGTCCCACACACTGGCAAGCACTCAAGCGCGTCTTCCGCTACATTCAAGGTACGAAGACGCACGGCATCGAGTTTCAAGAAACAAGTGAAGAAGGACTCCAAGGCTACTCGGATGCGGATTGGGCTGGTGACGTCGAGACTCGACGCAGTACAAGCGGCTACGCGTTCATGATGAACGGCGGATGCATTAGTTGGAGAAGCAAGAAGCAGCGCACGGTGGCGCTGTCATCGACGGAGGCGTAGTACATGGCGTTAACGGAAGCTGCTCAAGAAGCGATCTGGCTCAAGGCATTCCTGTGTGAACTCGGCGAAATGAAGAACGAGGATTCTGTCATGATTTTCGAGGACAATCAAGGGTCGATTGCGCTGGCCAAGAACCCCGAGTTTCACAAGCGCACCAAGCACATCGACATTCGCTACCACTTCGTGCGCGAGAAGGTTGAAGATGGCCAAGTGGTGTTGCAGTACTGTTTGACGAAGGACATGAAGGCGGATCTGATGACCAAGCCGATCACCGCGGTGCAGTTCGAATATCTTCGCAACAAGCTGGGTATCAAGCCACCAAGCGCGGTCGAGTCGAGTGGGAGTGTTGTCAAGAAGGCGTCTCGTCCAGCTTCGGCATACCAGTAAAACCGGTTTCCAAGGACCCCGCGATGTTTACGGTAAGTCAATTGCGCAAACGGATGTATGCGCAAACAGATGATTGGACGAACAGGATGATTGGACGAGTCCATGATTGGACGAACAGGATGATTGGACGAGTCCCATGATTGGATACACCAAATGATTGGATGCAGACTAGGACGTACGACAGAGTAAGCTCCAATAAATCAATCACTTTGCATTTTATCATCTAGTGCACAAACGACCTTCCTTTTGCGCCCACTGCGTCGAGCTGTTCCGCCAGCGTCTTGATCTTGTTTGATGTGCTCCAGCACATCATCACCTTCTTCCATCATCGTGGTGAAGAAACGTCGACGAAGGAAGAGCTTATTCGCCCAACTCTTCTTCTCGAAGTGTCCTTCCAGCCTTGACCAGGCATCATGCGCACCATTCGCCGACCGAACCAACGGCAGCTGCGAATCCTCCATCGCGAGACAGATAATCGCCAGCGCCTTGCGCGACTTCCGCTTGAACGTCGCTTGATCCAACGCGGTAGCGCAGTGCTCCATCTTCAGTTCGCCACTGACGACTTCCCACAGGTCGCGCTCTTCCAGCACCATCTGCATCTTGAACTTCCACGTGTGAAAGTTGGTTCCGTCGAACTTGTTGATGCGGGCGGTCGTTGAAGTGGCGTCCATGGCGTAGGCGTAGTCTTGGGCAGAGTCTGCGGGGCTTGGGCTCATAACCAAAAGGAAGGTCGTTTGTGCACTAGATGATAAAATGCAAAGTGATTGATTTATTGGAGCTTACTCTGTCTTACGTCCTAGTCTGCATCCAATCATGTGGTGCATCCAATCACCAACACTGGACTCGTCCAATCATCCTGTTCGTCCAATCATCTGTTCGTCCAATCATCTGTTTGCGCATACATCCGTTTGCGCAATTGACTTACCGTAAACATCGCGGGGTCCTTGGAAACCGGTTTTACTGGTATGCCGAAGCTGGACGATGTACCTCATGGTTGGAACCCGACCGGACCTTGCTGCTGCAGTGGGAGTTCTCAGCCAGTTCGCGGCGGACCCGTGTCCCACACACTGGCAAGCACTCAAGCGCGTCTTCCGCTACATTCAAAAGGAAGGTCGTTTGTGCACTAGATGATAAAATGCAAAGTGATTGATTTATTGGAGCTTACTCTGTCTTACGTCCTAGTCTGCATCCAATCATTTGGTGCATCCAATCATGGACTCGTCCAATCATCCTGTTCGTCCAATCATCTGTTTGTGCATACATCCGTTTGCGCAATTGACTTACCGTAAACATCGCGGGGTCCTTGGAAACTGGTTTTACTGGTATGCCGAAGCTGGACGAGACGCCTTCTTGACAACACCCCCACTCGACTCGACCGCGCTTGGTGGCTTGATACCCAGCTTGTTGCGAAGATATTCGAACTGCACCGCGGTGATCGGCTTGGTCATCAGATCCGCCTTCATGTCCTTCGTCGAGCAGTACTGCAACACCACTTGGCCATCTTCAACCTTCTCGCGCACGAAGTGGTAGCGAATGTCGATGTGCTTGGTGCGCTTGTGAAACTCGGGGTTCTTGGCCAGCGCAATCGACCCTTGATTGTCCTCGAAAATCATGACAGAATCCTCGTTCTTCATTTCGCCGAGTTCACACAGAAATGCCTTGAGCCAGATCGCTTCTTGAGCAGCTTCCGTTAGCGCAATGTACTCCGCCTCCGTCGATGACAGCGCCACCGTGCGCTGCTTCTTGCTTCTCCAACTAATGCATCCGCCGTTCATCATGAACGCGTAGCCGCTTGTACTGCGTCGAGTCTCGACGTCACCAGCCCAATCCGCATCCGAGTAGCCTTGGAGTCCTTCTTCACTTGTTTCTTGAAACTCGATGCCGTGCGTCTTCGTACCTTGAATGTAGCGGAAGACGCGCTTGAGTGCTTGCCAGTGTGTGGGACACGGGTCCGCCGCGAACTGGCTAAGAACTCCCACTGCCGCAGCGAGGTCCGGTCGAGTTCCAACCATGAGGTACATCAGGCAGCCGACAGCATTGCGATAAGGCACCTTGGCCATGGTCTCTTCATGGTTGCATCCTCCTTCGCACATGGCCTTGGTCAAC
>NW_003303591.1:56236-59503 GCF_000142945.1 Phytophthora infestans T30-4
GGGTGACGGGAGTGCTCTCCCGGGATATATATTTCAATGGGCGTATCGACAGCCAGGACGAGGGATTCTCTGGGTTTCGGCCCATGAGTGTGCGGGTTACCTCCGAGATCTACTCTACGGGGGCGGGTTCCCCTGGATTCTTCTATTATTCCCCGCCTCCCTTTATCTTGTCATTCCCAAGGTGATGCTTCTCGTGGGCCCTGGTTCGGTCCCGGTATGCTGCTTTTCCTCCTGGTAGACGTGCTCCTGTTGCCCTTCGCTGCCCAGAGGACATCGAAGCTTGGTCAAGCCAAGGAAATTGAACCCGAGTTGCGATCATCCTCCCATGAAGATCACGGTTCTGTTTCCGGAGTTGCCTTTTCGGGCTGAGTGGATATTCCCTCGGACAGCGGACGCCATCCCGAGGGCCGGGTACGTGGATTCGCTCATCACCAGACCCCTCGTGGAGGAACTGACAAGTGCTGCCCCGTGGGATACGCTGGTCACCACACCGGTGGATCCGGTTAGCTTCAGGGGTGATGTGCGTGGGCGACTCGGGGTATTCGTTCGGGCGTTCCGGGATTTCGCCTCCAAGCACCGGGTTGCTATATGGGAGGGCACTCACCGGTTCCCCATCTCTCGGAATCAATTGCAGGGTTCGACCTGGTTGTCCAACTTCAACAAGCAGCGTAGTAACCGGCGTAGCCATGCGGGCCGAGCTTGGAAGAGAGTCCTTGTGATCCTCGTGTTAGCAATCCAGGACGGTTGGTGTGACGTGGATATTTTGCTGGATCCATCCTTCTTGCATCTTCCCCGACGCGGGGATAAGGTAGCTTGGTTTCCGGGATCCGTATCCCGTCAAGCCAACTTGGAGGATCCCAACCTCCATCGCCCAGAACCCGCGAGCCTATTGGAAGCCTTGCGAGAGATCGACGAAGCCGAGCCTTGGCGCATCCAGTTTCGCGGGGACCTGAGCCAACACCCAGGACGCCAGATCCAGCGTCTAGTGAGCAAGTTCTTCAATGTTCAGCCCAAGACTACCTGATCCTCATCATTCTTCGACACCACGCCCCAGTTTCCGCCTTCGTGGATTCCTTTCGTAGCAGTAACTAGCGACTGGATACTGGGTCGAGCTAGCCTTTTGCATAAGCCATTATAATCCACACTTTCTTGCTTGAATATGCTTACAACATTCCTTCGTCGGTTGAGAAATCTAGTCCACCCTTTCAGCGTACACCTGGATCTGGGCTAGATCCACCCTTTCAGTGTACACCTGGATCTGGGCTGGATCCACCCTTTCAGCGTACACCTGGATCTGGGCTGGATCCACCCTTTCAGCGTACACCTGGATCTGGGCTAGATCCACCCTTTCAGTGTACACCTGGATCTGGGCTGGATCCACCCTTTCAGCGTACACCTGGATCTGGGCTGGGTCTGCGCCTGGATTTCATCCTGATCTAGATGACCCAGGTTCAATCGGGTCAGTATAGTTCGGGCCCTTGAAAGCTCGTGCTCGAAATCAAGCAGGACTCCTCACACGTAAAACGTCACTCTTATGCATAAATATTCACTTCTTCCTCCTAATCCACCCTGTGGATTCGTCTTCTCTTTCTTTCCGATGTGACCAACTCATATCAGCGATCCTCCTCCTCCTGACCCACACCCTTCCTGTGGGTCCTTCTTCATCCTCCCATCGATATGACCAACTCACATCCATGGGTCCCTTCCCTACTTATCTTCATGAGACTGCATCACGCCGAATCTGTTGCGATTCGTACGATCCCTCAAGAAATCATAGAGTAATGCTCCACAGTTCAGATCTGCCTCGTCTACCCAGCTAGGTTCGTCATATCCACGCCAATGCACCAGAAACTCACGGTAAATCCGTCCGTATCTAGTTCGCTTCCCCGATCTCATATCGGTGATCTTCTCGACTTCGAACTCGTCGGCTTCGAGATCCACATTCCAACTGTCTTCCGGTAGGAGAACTTCGTCGAAGTCGACGCGGTCGGATGCATCTACCGAAAGACGGACCTGCGGCCGATCCGGATATTCTTTGACCAACTTCAGCTTGGATACGTGTACTACAGGGAACAGGCGATATTCGGTACCTGCCGTTTCCAGCCTCACCGCATGTTCTCCAATCTTCTCTCTCACCCGGAACGGTCCATGCCATAGATGGGCCAATTTGCGAGCGTACCCTTCTTTCACTCGATCCAAATACAGCCACACCTGCGATCCCACTTGGATTTGATGTGGACGGGCGTCTTCGCTGTGTCGATCCGCTCGATCCTGTATCGCATTCCGCAGTCGTTCGTTCACCTGGGATCTAGCTTGCCGGTAGTATTTCTGGACTTGGTATCGCCATCGCCTTGGATCTTGTGGTGTAGCGGGATCAGCAAAATCTGCGAGATTGCCAGATCCAACTTACCAACTGCGCCCAGACACCGACTAACGGAGGGGGTCCCCCGATGATCCGTGTTCTGCTGAACTTTCCTCACCTTGTGTACCCGTCGGTAGGGCGGGATCTGCTCTCTCGGTAACTTCCGAAGAGTTCAAGTGGTGAAGCTTGAGTGTCTTGGCGAGACGTGGGGATGGGGTGGAGCAGCAGTGGAAAATCTTCACTCTGCGTCCGTGGATGGTTCCGTATCCTAAGCGAATATTCGAGCTTATGGATCCGGGGCCTAGATCGTGGATCTGGCCGTAGGGTTGCCTTGCGGGTGTGTTCCCTTGCCTTTGTGTTGTTCTTTAAGTCGTACTTGCCGCCTCCTGTGACGGGATCCTGAGAGTTGAGAGCCCCTAGGGTGTAACCGACCAAGTAGTAAATTCGGCTAACCTGTCGGATCTGCACAAGTAAAGGAAAAGCTCACTAGGTTGTAGGATCTGGCCAATGTATTATCCAGTTATCGCTACCAGCACTAGATTCGCAATTCCCAACCTTCTCCTAGCTCGTACGGCCAATGTAGTTCCGGTTCTTGAGGGCAGGAAGGCACTTGCGTGTTACTGTGCAAATTGAGTTCTGTATTGATATTTGAGCCTATACCTGCCTGGATTTCTACCTTCTATGTCTTTCATCTGCTAAATCCCTTACCAGGCTCGGCTGCATGTCCCTTCTTCCCTTGACCCATCATCCCAGCTGTGTTATCTTCAGATCCACCGGATCCATGGCGTAATCATCATGGTCACCCTATTATGGGTACACTCATCCGGATCCAGGTCGCTTGGATCCACTTCACTGTAATTGTACACTCGCCGTGGATCCGAGCTCTCCAATCATCCAACATCATC
>NW_003303591.1:59603-63898 GCF_000142945.1 Phytophthora infestans T30-4
GAAGCGCCAACTCTTCAGCATGGAGATGTCGGAAGGCGGCAATGTCTTGCATCATTGCAACGAGGTCCTCAACATCAGCGCCAAGCTCAGCAGCATCGGCGCCAAGATGGAGGACGAGGACGTGGCGATCTGCTTACTGCGAAGTCTCCCCAAGAGCTACGAGAACGTCGTGCTGAACTTGGAGATGAGCAATGCAGAGCTGCGGTCGCAAGACGTTGTGAAAGTGCTCACAAACGAGCACATCAAGCGACAAGGTGAGAAGACGGCGACGGTGAAGACTGAAAACGCGGCCAAGGCGTTCAACACCGACCGAGAGTCTCGCCAATGCACGTACTGCGGGAAATTGGGGCACATGATTGACAAGTGCTGGACCAAGCAGAAGGATGAGGGTCGAGGTGCTCGACGCGGCGGCAACGGCCGTGGACGCGGAGCTAACAACATCCAGTGGCGAAACGACGGCGACGACGACTACGACTACGATCGAGTAGCGTTCGCGGTTTCCCTGGAATGTGGAGTATCGACGAGCAAGAATGTGTCTGGAATGTGGGCGGTCGACAGTGGTGCCACACACCACATCTGTAACGACAAGTCCAAGTTCGCCAATCTCATCGAGCGCAATGAAGGCGAACTTTCGGTGGCCGACGGGAACAAGGCGGCTATCAAGGGTGTGGGGACCATCATGGAAAGAGTGGTCCTGCCCAACGGCACCGAGCGCGAGATCGAGATCAAGAACGCGCTCTATGTGCCTAACATGAGCAAGAATCTGCTTTCAGTACCGCAGATCAACAAGAACGGGAAGTGTCAAGTGGTGTTCGATGGCACTGAGATGCACATCTCACGCAAGGACTCGAATCAAGTGGTGGCATCGGCGGATCTCGTAGATGGACTCTACTGGCTTCGCACGCCTCTTCGATCAGCAAATGCGGCGACAACTGGAAGGACGGTCGACCTGCATGCGCGTATGGGTCACGCTCCAGTCGAGGTGCTTCGCAAGATGGTCGACAACAAGATGATCAAGGACGCGAAAGCACCTTCCAAGCCTAGCGGACCAAGTCTGTGTCGCGGCTGCCAGCAAGGCAAGATGGTCCAAAAACCATTCCCTAGCAACCGTGACAAGCGTCGCTGCGACACTTTCGAGTTGCTTCACTTCGACATTTGCGGACCCATGGAGAAGTCCTCGCTTGGTGGCAGCAAATATTTGCTACTGATCGTGGACGAAGCCAGCGGATGCATGAAGGGCTTCTGTCTGCGTGCCAAATCAGAAAGCGAAGACTGCATCAAGACGTACATCACGAAGGTGCAGAAGCAGTTTGGCAAGAAGGTCAAGTTCGTGCGACACGACGGAGCTCGTGAGTTTGCGACTAACTCGCTTAAAGATTTCTACGAAGACGAGGGCATCGAGCAACAAACCACGGTTCCGTACGCGCACCAGACTAACGGCACGGCAGAGCGGGCCATCCGCACCATCGTCACGATCGGCCGCAGCATGCTGCATCATGCCAAGCTAGACAAGTGTTTCTGGGGTGAAGCGGCGATGACGGCCATCTACGTGAAGAACCGCCTGCCGTCACCAAAGATCGAGTGCAAGACTCCGTTCGAAATTGTGTACAAGTCCGCGCCGAGTGTGAAACACATGCGCGTCCTCGGCTGTCGAGCTTTCATCTTAACTCCAAAGGAGAAACGGCTCAAGTGGGATCCAAAGGCTCGCGCCGGATTGTTCCTGGGCTACGAAGAAGTATCCAAGGCGTATCGACTTTATGACATCGAGGCGGGGCAGGTGGTTATCAGTCGCGATGTCAACTTCGATGAATCGACCTTTGGACTTTCAGAGCCAATTTCCGATGAAGACGTCGACGACCTGGACTTCGAATCTCTCGACATCGACAATGACGGTTCGCGTCAGACGGAGCACAGGCAGGCGGGAAAGCGCAAGAGCCGCCCGAGTGAAGATGAATCTGCCACAAGACCGCGAGCTACGCGTCATCGACCCGGACTGGAAGAAGCAAGTGCGCCGACCAATTCGTCTTCACGTCGAGCAGACGTAAACGAAGAAGAAAAAGCTGGAGATCAAGATGAAGAATCGACTCCCCCCGTGTTTTGGCGTGCAAGTGCCAACGCAGTCGAAGCTGCGGTGGACTTATCGGAGCCAGCGACTTTCCAAGAGGCGGTGAATGGCCCCGACCAAGTGCACTGGCGCAAAGCAATTCGTGCTGAGCTCAAGTCGATGCGACTTCGAGGAGTGTTCCGTGCTGCTAAGTTGCCGAACGGACAGCGCGCTATTGGTACCAAGTGGGTGTTCAAGATCAAGCGCAAAGCGGACGGATCGATCGAGAAGTACAAGGCACGCCTCGTGGCCAAGGGCTTCAAGCAAAAGTACGGCATCGACTACACTGAGACGTTCTCGCCGGTTGTCAAGTACGTGACGTTGCGCATGGTGATCGCTTTGGCCAAGTACTTTGGCTGGCCGCTAGACCAACTAGACGTGGTGACGGCATTCCTGTACGGCGTGATGAGGGAGATCGTGTTTTGCGTGGTTCCCGAAGGTGTCGAGCTCGACGGTGACTTCGACTGCCTGGAATTGGTGAAGGCCATTTACGGTCTAAAACAAGCTTCGCGCGTGTGGAACGAGACTTTCGACGAGTTCGTATGCTCTATCGGCTTTCAAGTTTCGGCCTTTGACCCGTGCCTCTACATCAAAGTTGTTGATGGCCACTGTGTACTCATACTGGTCTACGTCGACGATGTCCTGGTCACCGGAAGCTCACCCGAGCTGATCTCACGCACGAAGGACGACCTCAAGACACGCTTCGAAATGACTGACAGCGGCAAGTGTGTGTTCGTCCTTGGGATCGAATTGGTAGACGGTCCGGACGGCAGCGTGACGATGAGCCAGCGGCGTTATGTGGATGACATCCTGAAGCGCTTTGGTATGGACGAGTGCAAGGCTGTGGTGAGTCCGGTGGATATAAGCACTCGACTGGTTCCAAGCGACGCGGCGACCAAGGTACAAGCTCCGTTTCGCGAAGCTGTTGGTGCACTCATGCACCTGATGGCCGCGACGCGTCCAGATATTGCGTACGCGGTGGGCTATGTGTCGCGCTTCATGGAGAATCCCCAAGAAGAACACTGGGGAGCGGTCAAGCGCATCTTTCGCTACCTGCAAGGCACCAAGACGCATGGAATCTGCTACAAAAAGTAAGGTCGTTTGTGCACTAGATGATAAAATGCAAAGTGATTGATTTATTGGAGCTTACTCTGTCTTACGTCCTAGTCTGCATCCAATCATTTGGTGCATCCAATCATGGACTCGTCTAATCATCCTGTTCGTCCAATCATCTGTTTGCGCATACATCCGTTTGCGCAATTGACTTACCGTAAACATCGCGGGGTCCTTGGAAACCGGTTTTACTGGTATACCGAAGCTGGACGAGACGCCTTCTTGACAACACTCCCACTCGACTCGACCGCGCTTGGTGGCTTGATACCCAGCTTGTTGCGAAGATATTCGAACTGCACCGCGGTGATCGGCTTGGTCATTAGATCCGCCTTCATGTCCTTCGTCGAGCAGTACTGCAACACCACTTGGCCATCTTCAACCTTCTCGCGCACGAAGTGGTAGCGAATGTCGATGTGCTTGGTGCGCTTGTGAAACTCGGGGTTCTTGGCCAGCGCAATCGACCCTTGATTGTCCTCGAAAATCATGACAGAATCCTCGTTCTTCATTTCGCCGAGCTCACACAGGAATGCCTTGAGCCAGATCGCTTCTTGAGCAGCTTCCGTTAACGCCATGTACTCCGCCTCCGTCGATGACAGCGCCACCGTGCGCTGCTTCTTGCTTCTTCAACTAATGCATCCGCCGTTCATCATGAACGCGTAGCCGCTTGTACTGCGTCGAGTCTCGATGTCACCAGCCCAATCCGCATCCGAGTAGCCTTGGAGTCCTTCTTCACTTGTTTCTTGAAACTCGATGCCGTGCGTCTTCGTACCTTGAATGTAGCGGAAGACGCGCTTGAGTGCTTGCCAGTGTGTGGGACACGGGTCCGCCGCGAACTGGCTAAGAACTCCCACTGCCGCAGCGAGGTCCGGTCGAGTTCCAACCATGAGGTACATCAGGCAGCCGACAGCATTGCGATAAGGCACCTTGGCCATGGTCTCTTCATGGTTGCATCCTCCTTCGCACATGGCCTTGGTCAACTTGAGTCCTGGGTCTTGAGGGGTCTTGACAGGGTTGCTGTTCTTCATGCCAAACTTCTCCAGGATGTCCTTCGCAAACTTGGTCTGACGCGAACGACACT
>NW_003303591.1:65015-69842 GCF_000142945.1 Phytophthora infestans T30-4
TCAGATACATGCTGAGCATGCAAGCGCGGTGGGCAAGGGAGCTGGTGGCATTGATGTTGCGTTTTATCGTTAAAGTGATTCTCCTTAGTGAGAAACACTTGGTGGCAACGGTGCCAATTTTCATGATCTTGGTAGTTTGTCCGTTGCCAACCGTGAGTACGCCTTCGTCGCGCAAGTTGATGTCCACAAACTTGGACTTGTCGTTGCAGATGTGGTGGGTTGCACCACTGTCGATCGCCCATGTGCCGTCGAACTTCTTGCCCGTCGATACTCCACACGCTGTCGACATGGAGACCGCAAACGCGACGTAGTCGTAGTCGTCGTCGTTACGCCAGTCGATATTGTTGGCACCGCGGCCACCTCGACCGCGTCGTGCACCTCCTCGGTTTTCATCCTTCTGCTTGGTCCAGCACTTGTCAATAACGTGCCCCAGTTTTCCGCAGTAATCACACCGGCGAGTTTCACGCTCGGCGTTGAAGGCCTTCGCTGCTTCCTCGATCTTCACCGCCGCAGTCTTCTCGCCTTGTCGCTTGATATGCTCATTCGTGAGCACCTTCACCACATCTTGCGTTCGCAGCTCTGCATTGCTCATCTCCAAGTTCAGCACGACGTTCTCGTAGCTCTTGGGTAGACTGCGCAGCAAGCAGATCGCCACATCCTCGTCCTCCATCTTGGCGCCGATACTGCTGAGCTTGGCGCTGATGTTGAGGACCTCGTTGCAATGATGCAAGACATTGCCGCCTTCCGACATCTCCATGCTGAAGAGCTGGCGCTTGAGGTAGATGCGTCCAGCCTTCTGCGATCCACCGTAAAGGGTACGCAAGCGCGCCCACGCGACCCAGGCTTCCTCGTAGTCGTCGACAACATGATGGTAGTCTGCGTCCATGTGGAGGAGCATGAGACCGAAGGCAACGTTGCTCGACTTGACATACTCGTCCTTGGCCCTGGAGTCCGTGAACGTGGGCGTCGTCTCACGGCTCACCACATTCCACACCGACTTGGTCAGGAACACGCCACGCATGTAACGGCTCCACGTGGCGTAGTTCTCGCCGTTGAACTTGTCGATGGATATCTTGGAATCTTGCACAGAAGACATCGTACTTGGGCTCATAACCTGAAGAAGGTGATGGTTGGATCTTGTGTCTTGCGAGGGGAGGACTGCCGAAGCTTAGGGCGAGGAGGCCGAGGCGAGGGAAGTCACTTGAGGGGCAGAATGGAAATTCAGAAGTGATTGATTGATAAGAACTTACACTGTCTTCTCTACCTAGTTTGCATCCAATCATTTGGTGCATCCAATCATCAACCCTCTGTACTCGTCCAATCATCCTACTCGTCTAATCATCGGTGGCGTAAACATCCTACCGTAATCATCGCGGGATCGTATTGGATTACCTGCAACAGTAGTGACACGCGCTTGTCTTTGGCGCCTGTCGTCCCTTACGCTTACCGTTGTCACTCGTCATGAACGCTTGACCGTGCGCGACGCCGTCCGCCCCGCCGCCTTGCTCTTTGCGCTTCATGTCCTCATGCAGCAGCCGAGCCGTCACTAATTCCCACGACAGTGAGTCAGCTCTCGACTCCAACGCCGTGATGAGGAACTGGTACGACTCGCTTAGACTTGCCAGAAGCGTGATCACCAAGTCGTCCTCGCTGACTGGAGCGCCCACTGCGTCGAGCTGTTCCGCCAGCGTCTTGATCTTGTTGATGTGCTCCAGCACATCATCACCTTCTTCCATCATCGTGGTGAAGAAACGTCGACGAAGGAAGAGCTTGTTCGCCAAACTCTTCTTCTCGAAGTGTCCTTCCAGCCTTGACCAGGCATCATGCGCACCATTCGCCGACCGAACCAACGGCAGCTGCGAATCCTCCATCGCGAGACAGATAATCGCCAGCGCCTTGCGCGACTTCCGCTTGAACGTCGCTTGATCCAACGCGGTGGCGCAGTGCTCCATCTTCAGTTCGCCACTGACGACTTCCCACAGGTCGCGCTCTTCCAGCACCATCTGCATCTTGAACTTCCACGTGTGAAAGTTGGTTCCGTCGAACTTGTTGATGCGGGCGGTCGTTGAAGTGGCGTCCATGGCGTAGGCGTAGTCTTGGGCAGAGTCTGCGGGGCTTGGGCTCATAACCAAAAGGAAGGTCGTTTGTGCACTAGATGATAAAATGCAAAGTGATTGATTTATTGGAGCTTACTCTGTCTTACGTCCTAGTCCGCATCCAATCATGTGGTGCATCCAATCACCAACACTCTGGACTCGTCCAATCATCCTGTTCGTCCAATCATCTGTTTGCGCATACATCCGTTTGCGCAATTGACTTACCGTAAACATCGCGGGGTCCTTGGAAACCGGTTTTACTGGTATGCCGAAGCTGGACGAGACGCCTCCTTGACAGCAGTTGTTCTCCACTTGATGTTCCCGTTACGATTCCTTGCCCACTTGTTCTTTAGTTGGTGATCTTGGTTACTTTATAGTGAGACTTACTGCTCGGCGGGCGGAGTAGACGCTGAGCTTCCCATGGCAATATTCACCCCTGTTAGGGAGATCGTCCGAGGCCAAATTCAATCCCCGGAACCACTACAGGTCACTTGCTCTCCACAAAGCAAATTGAGGTCTGTATTAATTGATTTAGTCCCTAGGGTCGAAGTATACACGAAACTTGTCCGGGACAATGCTCATCTCAGCTACGATTGTCACGCGAGGCCAAATTCAATCCCCGTCGAAACGCCACACGTAGTTGTTCTCCACTTGATGTTCCCGTTACGATTCCGTGCCCACTTGTTCTCTAGTTGGTGATCTTGCTTACTTCATAGTGAGACTTACTGCTCGGCGGGCGGAGTAGACGCTGATCTTCTCATGGCAATATACACCCCTGTTAGGGAGATCGTCCGAGGCCAAATTCAATACCCGGGACCACTACAGGTCCCTTGCTCTCCACAGAGCAAATTGAGGTCTGTATTAATTGATTTAGTCCCTAGGGTCAAAGTATACACGAAACTTGTCCGGGCCAATGCTCATCTCAGCTACGATTGTCACGCGAGGCCAAATCCAATCCCCGTCGAAACGCCACACGTAGTTGTTCTCCACTTGATGTTCCCGTTACGATTCCTTGCCCACTTGTTCTCTAGTTGGTGATCTTGGTTACTTCATAGTGAGACTTACTGCTCGGCGGGCGGAGTAGACGCTGAGCTTCCCATGGCAATATTCACCCCTGTTAGGGAGATCGTCCGAGGCCAAATTCAATCCCCGGGACCACTACAGGTCCCTTGCTCTCCACAAAGCAAATTGAGGTCTGTATTAATTGATTTAGTCCCTAGGGTCGAAGTATACACGAAACTTGTCCGGGCCAATGCTCATCTCAGCTACGATTGTCATGCGAGGCCAAATCCAATCCCCGTCGAAACGCCACACGTAGTTGTTCTCCACTTGATGTTCCCGTTACGATTCCGTGCCCACTTGTTCTCTAGTTGGTGATCTTGGTTACTTCATAGTGAGACTTACTGCTCGGCGGGCGGAGTAGACGCTGAGCTTCCCATGGCAATATTCACCCCTGTTAGGGAGATCGTCCGAGGCCAAATTCAATCCCCGGGACCACTACAGGTCACTTGCTCTCCACAAAGCAAATTGAGGTCTGTATTAATTGATTTAGTCCCTAGGGTCGAAGTATACACGAAACTTGTCCGGGACAATGCTCATCTCAGCTACGAATGTCACGCGAGGCCAAATTCAATCCCCGTCGAAACGCCACACGTAGTTGTTCTCCACTTGATGTTCCCGTTACGATTCCGTGCCCACTTGTTCTCTAGTTGGTGATCTTGGTTACTTCATAGTGAGACTTACTGCTCGGAGGGCGGAGTAGACGCTGAGCTTCCCATGGCAATATTCACCCCTGTTAGTGAGATCGTCCGAGGCCAAATTCAATCCCCGGGACGACTACAGGTCACTTGCTCTCCACAAACCAAATTGAGGTCTGTATTGATTGATTTAGTCCCTAGGGTCGAAGTATACACGAAACTTGTCCGGGCCAATGCTCATCTCAGCTACGATTGCCATGCGAGGCCAAATCCAATCTTTGTCAAAACGCCACACGTAGTTGTTCTCCACTTGATATTCCCGTTACGATTCCGTGCCCACTTGTTCTCTAGTTGGTGATCTTGGTTACTTCATAGTGAGACTTACTGCTCGGCGGGCGGAGTAGACGCTGATCTTCCCATGGCAATATTCACCCCTGTTAGGGAGATCGTCCGAGGCCAAATTCAATCCCCGGGACCACTACAGGTCACTTGCTCTCCACAAAGCAAATTGAGGTCTGTATTGATTGATTTAGTCCCTAGGGTCGAAGTATACACGAAACTTGTCCGGGCCAATGCTCATCTCAGCTACGATTGTCACGCGAGGCCAAATCCAATCCCCGTCGAAACGCCACACGTAGTTGTTCTCCACTTGATGTTCCCGTTACGATTCCGTGCCCACTTGTTCTCTAGCTCGTGATCTTGGTTACTTCATAGTGAGACTTACTGCTCGGCGGGCGGAGTAGACGCTGATCTTCTCATGGCAATATTCACCCCTGTTAGGGAGATCGTCCGAGGCCAAATTCAATACCCGGGACCACTACAGGTCCCTTGCTCTCCACAAAGCAAATTGAGGTCTGTATTAATTGATTTAGTCCCTAGGGTCGAAGTATACACGAAACTTGTCCGGGCCAATGCTCATCTCAGCTACGATTGTCACGCGAGGCCAAATCCAATCCCCGTCGAAACGCCACACGTAGTTGTTCTCCACTTGAAATTCCCGTTACGATTCCGTGCCCACTTGTTCTCTAGTTGGT
>NW_003303591.1:71181-74054 GCF_000142945.1 Phytophthora infestans T30-4
CAATGCTCATCTCAGCTACGATTGTCACGCGAGGCCAAATTCCAATCCCCGTCGAAACGCCACACGTAGTTGTTCTCCACTTGATGTTCCCGTTACGATTCCTTGCCCACTTGTTCTCTAGTTGGTGATCTTGGTTACTTCATAGTGAGACTTACTGCTCGGCGGGCGGAGTAGACGCTGAGCTTCTCATGGCAATATTCACCCCTGTTAGGGAGATCGTCCGAGGCCAAATTCAATCCCCGGAACCACTACAGGTCCCTTGCTCTCCACAAAGCAAATTGAGGTCTGTATTAATTGATTTAGTCCCTAGGGTCGAAGTATACACGAAACTTGTCCGGGCCAATGCTCATCTCAGCTACGATTGTCACGCGAGGCCAAATTCAATCCCCGTCGAAACGCCACACGTAGTTGTTCTCCACTTGATGTTCCCGTTACGATTCCTTGCCCACTTGTTCTTTAGTTGGTGATCTTGGTTACTTCATAGTGAGACTTACTGCTCGGCGGGCGGAGTAGACGCTGAGCTTCCCATGGCAATATTCACCCCCGTTAGGGAGATCGTCCGAGGCCAAATTCAATCCCCGGGACCACTACAGGTCACTTGCTCTCCACAAAGCAAATTGAGGTCTGTATTAATTGATTTAGTCCCTAGGGTCGAAGTATACACGAAACTTGTCCGGGACAATGCTCATCTCAGCTACGAATGTCACGCGAGGCCAAATTCAATCCCCGTCGAAACGCCACACGTAGTTGTTCTCCACTTGATGTTCCCGTTACGATTCCTTGCCCACTTGTTCTTTAGTTGGTGATCTTGGTTACTTCATAGTGAGACTTACTGCTCCGCGGGCGGAGTAGACGCTGAGCTTCCCATGGCAATATTCACCCCTGTTAGGGAGATCGTCCGAGGCCAAATTCAATCCCCGGGACCACTACAGCTCCCTTGCTCTCCACAAAGCAAATTGAGGTCTGTATTAATTGATTTAGTCCCTAGGGTCGAAGTATACACGAAACTTGTCCGGGCCAATGCTCATCTCAGCTACGATTGTCACGCGAGGCCAAATCCAATCCCCGTCGAAACGCCACACGTAGTTGTTCTCCACTTGATGTTCCCGTTACGATTCCTTGCCCACTTGTTCTCTAGTTGGTGATCTTGGTTACTTCATAGTGAGACTTACTGCTCGGCGGGCGGAGTAGACGCTGAGCTTCCCATGGCCAATATTCACCCCTGTTAGGGAGATCGTCCGAGGCCAAATTCAATCCCCGGAACCACTACAGGTCACTTGCTCTCCACAAAGCAAATTGAGGTCTGTATTAATTGATTTAGTCCCTAGGGTCGAAGTATACACGAAACTTGTCCGGGACAATGCTCATCTCAGCTACGATTGTCACGCGAGGCCAAATCCAATCCCCGTCGAAACGCCACACGTAGTTGTTCTCCACTTGATGTTCCCGTTACGATTCCTTGCCCACTTGTTCTCTAGTTGGTGATCTTGGTTACTTCATAGTGAGACTTACTGCTCGGCGGGCGGAGTAGACGCTGAGCTTCCCATGGCAATATTCACCCCTGTTAGGGAGATCGTCCGAGGCCAAATTCAATCCCCGGGACCACTACAGGTCACTTGCTCTCCACAAAGCAAATTGAGGTCTGTATTAATTGATTTAGTCCCTAGGGTCGAAGTATACACGAAACTTGTCCGGGCCAATGCTCATCTCAGCTACGATTGTCACGCGAGGCCAAATCCAATCCCCGTCGAAACGCCACACGTAGTTGTTCTCCACTTGATGTTCCCGTTACGATTCCTTGCCCACTTGTTCTCTAGTTGGTGATCTTGGTTACTTCATAGTGAGACTTACTGCTCGGCGGGCGACGTAGACGCTGATCTTCTCATGGCAATACACACCCCTGTTAGGGAGATCGTCCGAGGCCAAATTCAATACCCGGGACCACTACAGGTCCCTTGCTCTCCACAGAGCAAATTGAGGTCTGTATTAATTGATTTAGTCCCTAGGGTCGAAGTATACACGAAACTTGTCCGGGCCAATGCTCATCTCAGCTACGATTGTCACGCGAGGCCAAATCCAATCCCCGTCGAAACGCCACACGTAGTTGTTCTCCACTTGATGTTCCCGTTACGATTCCTTGCCCACTTGTTCTCTAGTTGGTGATCTTGGTTACTTCATAGTGAGACTTACTGCTTGGCGGGCGGAGTAGACGCTGAGCTTCCCATGGCCAATATTCACCCCTGTTAGGGAGATCGTCCGAGGCCAAATTCAATACCCGGGACCACTACAGCTCCCTTGCTCTCCACAAAGCAAATTGAGGTCTGTATTAATTGATTTAGTCTCGCGTCGATAATCGCTTTTATTTCTAACCTTCATGTTGTGTCTAGAGGAGCGCAAGGCGTTGGCCGAGGCCCGCGGCCGTGTGGCCAACCTGCGGGCCATGTTCAACAAGGGTGCCGTCTCGAACACGGAGCCTCCGGCTTGGAAGCGTCGTGCTCCCATCAAGTTGCCGACTGCAGACAAACCAGATGAGCCCAAGAAGAGCGCGCTCGCTACAGCAAAGAGCTCCGAGTCGCTCCTGGATGCAGCTGTCCAGGAGCGTCGACTGCGCGAGGAACAGGAACGTCGTACCGCTCAAGAAGCACGCGATGCGATGGCCAAGCAGTCGTCGTATGACCTCGAGAGTGACCACGCGTACAACCACGCTGTCAAACAGAAAGAGTACGAACGCTCGGTGGAGCAGAAGGCCAAGGAATCGCTCTCGCAGTTCACAAGCGACGGAAAGACGTTCGAGGCCGAGAAACGAGACGAGCAGCGTCGGCTGGAGGAGATTGAACGTAAGAAAGAACAGGACACCAAGAATCTTCACGCGA
>NW_003303591.1:75206-77504 GCF_000142945.1 Phytophthora infestans T30-4
TTCATAGTGAGACTTACTGCTCGGCGGGCGACGTACCACGCTGATCTTCTCATGGCAATACACACCCCTGTTAGGGAGATCGTCCGAGGCCAAATTCAATACCCGGGACCACTACAGGTCCCTTGCTCTCCACAAAGCAAATTGGAGGTCTTGTATTAATGGATTTAGTCCCTAGGGTCGAAGTATACACGAAACTTGTCCGGGACAATGCTCATCTCAGCTACGAATGTCACGCGAGGCCAAATTCAATCCCCGTCGAAACGCCACACGTAGTTGTTCTCCACTTGATGTTCCCGTTACGATTCCTTGCCCACTTGTTCTTTAGTTGGTGATCTTGGTTACTTCATAGTGAGACTTACTGCTCGGCGGGCGGAGTAGACGCTGATCTTCTCATGGCAATATTCACCCCTGTTAGGGAGATCGTCCGAGGCCAAATTCAATCCCCGGGACCACTACAGGTCCCTTGCTCTCCACAAAGCAAATTGAGGTCTGTATTAATTGATTTAGTCCCTAGGGTCGAAGTATACACGAAACTTGTCCGGGACAATGCTCATCTCAGCTACGAATGTCACGCGAGGCCAAATTCAATCCCCGTCGAAACGCCACACGTAGTTGTTCTCCACTTGATGTTCCCGTTACGATTCCTTGCCCACTTGTTCTTTAGTTGGTGATCTTGGTTACTTCATAGTGAGACTTACTGCTCGGCGGGCGGAGTAGACGCTGATCTTCTCATGGCAATATTCACCCCTGTTAGGGAGATCGTCCGAGGCCAAATTCAATCCCCGGGACCACTACAGGTCCCTTGCTCTCCACAAAGCAAATTGAGGTCTGTATTAATTGATTTAGTCCCTAGGGTCGAAGTATACACGAAACTTGTCCGGGCCAATGCTCATCTCAGCTACGATTGTCACGCGAGGCCAAATCCAATCCCCGTCGAAACGCCACACGTAGTTGTTCTCCACTTGATGTTCCCGTTACGATTCCTTGCCCACTTGTTCTCTAGTTGGTGATCTTGGTTACTTCATAGTGAGACTTACTGCTCGGCGGGCGGAGTAGACGCTGATCTTCTCATGGCAATATTCACCCCTGTTAGGGAGATCGTCCGAGGCCAAATTCAATCCCCGGAACCACTACAGGTCACTTGCTCTCCACAAAGCAAATTGAGGTCTGTATTAATTGATTTAGTCCCTAGGGTCGAAGTATACACGAAACTTGTCCGGGCCAATGCTCATCTCAGCTACGATTGTCACGCGAGGCCAAATTCAATCCCCGTCGAAACGCCACACGTAGTTGTTCTCCACTTGATGTTCCCGTTACGATTCCTTGCCCACTTGTTCTTTAGTTGGTGATCTTGGTTACTTCATAGTGAGACTTACTGCTCGGCGGGCGACGTAGACGCTGATCTTCTCATGGCAATACACACCCCTGTTAGGGAGATCGTCCGAGGCCAAATTCAATACCCGGGACCACTACAGGTCCCTTGCTCTCCACAGAGCAAATTGAGGTCTGTATTAATTGATTTAGTCCCTAGGGTCGAAGTATACACGAAACTTGTCCGGGCCAATGCTCATCTCAGCTACGATTGTCACGCGAGGCCAAATCCAATCCCCGTCGAAACGCCACACGTAGTTGTTCTCCACTTGATGTTCCCGTTACGATTCCTTGCCCACTTGTTCTCTAGTTGGTGATCTTGGTTACTTCATAGTGAGACTTACTGCTCGGCGGGCGGAGTAGACGCTGAGCTTCTCATGGCAATATTCACCCCTGTTAGGGAGATCGTCCGAGGCCAAATTCAATCCCCGGAACCACTACAGGTCACTTGCTCTCCACAAAGCAAATTGAGGTCTGTATTAATTGATTTAGTCCCTAGGGTCGAAGTATACACGAAACCTTGTCCGGGCGAATGCTCATCTCAGCTACGATTGTCACGCGAGGTCAAATCCAATCCCCGTCGAAACGCCACACGTAGTTGTTCTCCACTTGATGTTCCCGTTACGATTCCGTGCCCACTTGTTCTCTAGTTGGTGATCTTGCTTACTTCATAGTGAGACTTACTGCTCGGCGGGCGGAGTAGACGCTGATCTTCTCATGGCAATATTCACCCCTGTTAGGGAGATCGTCCGAGGCCAAATTCAATACCCGGGACCACTACAGGTCCCTTGCTCTCCACAAAGCAAATTGAGGTCTGTATTAATTGATTTAGTCCCTAGGGTCGAAGTATACACGAAACTTGTCCGGGCCAATGCTCATCTCAGCTACGATTGTCACGCGAGGCCAAATCCAATCCCCGTCGAAACG
>NW_003303591.1:89691-98606 GCF_000142945.1 Phytophthora infestans T30-4
TGGATCCCTCTCACCCTCGTCGTCGCTGTCGACGTGAGTGCGTGAATTTGAGGAGTTACGACGCGTAGAGTGCGTGGCGATGCAGTTTACGGCCGCAGTTCCCAGGTGGTTGTGCTGGTTGCGGAAGCGAAAGACGCACTTGCCCTTGTATCGAGCTGACGGACGCATGGCCCAGAAGCAGACGTTGCCCGTGCTGTCACTGGATAGAAGCAGCGGAAACGGGTCGAGGAAATGCAGACAGAGCAAGCCACTCACATGACCGATACATGTGGTGTCCAGACGTCCGAATTCATAGTCCCAGACTTGCAGAGAGCAGTCCGATGACCCGGACGCTAAGAGGGACAGGTGGTACGAAAAGCTGAGTGCTGTGATATCTGTCGAGTGTCCGCCGACAAGCCTCCGAAGCAGTACGCCGCGTTCCGAGTCTCGTTCGTCGTGGATATTGATGGAACAGTCCCACGACACACTGATGACGGCCATGTGCTCCGCGCAATAACACAACTTAGTGACCTCAGCAGTGTGGGCTCGATTGCCAAAGTCTGGGTATGCAAATGACTTCATGTGTGAGCCGTTCAGGTAGTCGAATACGTGGATGTTGCCCCCTGCGGTTGAAGACGATACGATGAGAACAAAGTGTGATCCATTTACAGCCAGGACCCAACGTACCGTGGTCGCCGATGATAAATTTGCGCTCTCGAAAGTCCAAGCAGAGCGTCGTCAGGTCCGAAGAACTCAAATCTCTGGGGGGGCGACCAAAAGCGTGAGTGATTGGAGAAGCACTACACGACGAAACACTGCACCTACCTGTACACTCGAATGAGCTTACCAAGACGCGCATCCCAGATTTTGACATCCCTTCCTGCAGCCGTGATGAACGAGAGAGACGTTGGATTGTACAGCGCACTGAACACGGGGTGATCGTCGGTCAGTTCGGGATTTTCCAGCTTCTCGTAGTCGAACTTGATCAGCTTCAGGAGAGCGACACCGTGAAACAGGAAGAGATTAACCTACTCTGACATGATCAAAAGATTGTAAATGGACGTGCCTTTTTGCCTGCTGCAACGATCCGCTTCGCCGAGGTGATGGATACAATGTTCTTGACGTCGCCCATATTCTCGGCTGTGAACGTCTGCATGCAGGCAAAGTTACGAATATCCCAGACCTTGAAGACTCCGTCTACATCGGCCGTGATGATCTGGGGGGGGTCGGGAATGATTTCCACCCCACACAGACTATTATTGTGACCATGCAACCGAAGAATAAGTTGATCAACGTAGGGATTCCACACCAGAGCGTCGAAATCAAACCCCGCAGACACAAGGAAGCGATACTCAGGTGAATAGGCAAGCGATCGCACACCCTTGGCGTGTCCATCAAGCTGCTGTTTGTGCTTCCCTGTGTGTACGTCCCATAAACGAATCGTTCGATCCATACTAGCGGAGGCTAAAGACTCGAGTGTGGGCAACTGAACAATATCGTTTCTCACTTAGCAAACCCTCTGGAGCGTTCAAGGACGGAGCAACGGAGTACGAACCGTGAGGAGATCAAGCACAATATCATCGTGGGATCGAGCTAATACCCGCCCGTGCACCTCGCCACTCATGTGATGTTTTTCTTCCATTCTCTCAGCGTCCCACGCGTAGACGATGCCGCTTACCCCGGCTGAAAAGAGCACGGAGGACTCTGGATACCATTTGAGGCAGTTCTGTGAGGCCGGAGTATGGCAGCTTTTCATGAGCCTCAATGTGGTGTCGTCATAGAAGCGGAACTGCAGGTCGGAAGACGCCACGATGTATTGATTGAGCTGTGGCAAAGTACAGGTCTGTGTGCTAAGCAGTGGAAAGTTCACCCTTTTGATAAATAAAAGAGGGCAACCCACCTTAGGCAAATGCTCGGCACACTGTACAAACCCTTCGGGGGACTTGATTGTACGCATGAGCTCGCAGTTGACGTTGTAGATCTTGAGATATGGACTGCAACTTTCGACAAGCGCCATAAGATCGTTGGACGGGAAGTAATAAATATGGTCGATGAACGTGCTGTGCTTTGAAGCGTCTTCCCATTGCACGTGGTGGTATTGCTGGATGGAGTTTGGCTGGTGGTTCTTGACTGTCAGCCCCGTATCCACAATAAAAGACGTGAATTCTTCCCACTCCATCGAGCCGTCACCGTTGATATCAATCTGTGCAAACAGTTCGCACAGATTCGCGACGAGCTGCGACTCGGACAGATCGTGGAGCCGAGAGTTCTCATCGGTGTGAGCGCTGCTCTGCACAAAGCGCATCATGACGTAGACGAACTCGGCAATGGACAAGCCTTGATCCTTGCGCTCGAACTCGGTACGCAGTGTGCTCACCTGCCAATTGCAGTTGGTAGTATCAATAGCACTTTACACTGTGAGCGGGGTGTTGGTGGTTTTAACTCACTTTTTCCATGTCCATCATCATCATAATGTCCATGGTGAAACCTTTCTCGGGATCGTGCTCGTAGGGCCGACCATTGGCCCGCTGCTTGAAGCTGCGTGCACAGTATCGCTGCGTCAGAAGTGCAATAGAAGGCTGGAATTGATATACTGTCGTACAATTGATTTGTCAATTCGGTCAAGAAGGCAGGAGAAATCTGCTTGTCGCGGTCGAGTGCATCCTCATCCATGCTATGAAATCCCAAAAGGTTGCAACCTTTTGAATTTCTACTAGTTTATGAAACCTTACCGCAGGGGTTTTGTGGACAACTCATTAAAAAGCCCATTTTAAATCAGCCAATAAAATACGTCTTAAACATGAGGTAATTGTGACACTTCTTTTATAAACCACACATGATCTACTGTGAAAATTCAATTATAAGGATCAAGTTTTTATAGATTTCACCTTCAATTTTTGCTGACGGCGTGATGGCGCGACCAGGACGCCTACGCAAGGCAAAGTGCAGCGGCTCAAAGTTAGAGCAGTACAAACGGGCTGCTGTAACTTATGAGTATAAGTTTCACGCTCTGCAATATTTAGGTACGTCAACTATGGCGGGTGTGGTAGCAGAATTTTTCCTAACTAGCAATTCTAACTCGAAACGACGGAAGGTATACGCCTGGAAGAAGCTGGGAGTTGTTAAAGAGACCAAGATTGCTAGTGACTCTCGTTAACATCAGCATAGTCGCACCCTCGGCATGAGTGCTACGCTGTTAGCGGAGGTAGAGGAGCAATTGGTTCGGTGGATAAATGTGACGGGGTCACACAGCACCTTGCGCTAGAGGAAGTTATCGTCCGAGGGTATACAAACTCTCAGTGAACGGCAGTTTACAGGTCCCCTCAGAGAGCGAAGTCACCAAATTAAGGTAGAATGTAAACTGAGTATATTTATAGGTAGATAAAGCTTGGGTTTAATACAAACTACAAGTCACCTATAGAAATGCAATGCCGTTAACCAATGGTTGGCTTTGAACGACCTTGGTACTTTGTACCAAATATCCCGAAGTATGACGTGTCATACTCCTGAAGTGTGAAGTGTCGCACTTCATGTAACCAGGGTACACTTAGGGATACGTACTTCGTACATCCTTCCCCACTTAGGTTCGGTTTACCGACCAATCAGAATGAAGAGGTGTTCGTCACAAACTCTCATTCTCAAAGTCGAAAAGCATCGACTTGGCCGCGCGAGCGCGGCGGAGGCTCACTTTACAGTTAGAGCCTCGAGCAGCAGTCTGTGCGCTCTTCTTCTAAGTCTCCACTTCGACCGTTTATCATGCCTCGTTGCACAGCAAAGAGTGGTGCTAAGACACGCTCCAAGGCTGCTGCCGGTAAGGCGCAAGCCAAGAGCACTAAGCCTCACGGCAAAGGCTCGGCACTCAAGGACGCTACTCAGGTGGCCTCCGAGGCGATCGGTTCCTCGGGTGACGCGGCTGTGGGCAAGCGAGCAAGCAAGCGCCGCAGTCCGTCGCCCTCGGCCTCAGACAATTGTCCGAACCCTCGGTTCGTGGAACGTGAGTTCAACTCTGGCAGTGAGGACGAAGCCAAGTCCGAGAGCACGCACGATGCCCCTGCGGGCTCTGTGGGAGGGCATAGCCCAGTGCCCAGTGAGCACAAGGATGACAGCTTGCAGTCGCTCGCTAGTGATCAATGTGATCACAGTCCCAGGACGTCTGTGCGCTCTGAGAGTCCGGCCGTCAAGGCTAAGGGCACTGCCAAAGCTGGTGGCGATGAGGAATTAAATCCTCGCAAACGTCTCTCGCTTGCCGAGGGTCTTGCGCGTGCAAAGGCCTCTAAAGCCGAAGGCGCCAAGCCCTCAAAGAAGCGTACAGTCTCTAAGTCTCCACTCCGCGAGGAGAAGGGGACTCAACACTCCTATCAGAGTATCTTCGACTCCTCGGATGAAGAGGAGGAGAAAGAGGAAGAAGAGGAGGAGGAGGGTGCTGTTGCTGAGTACCGGGAGGTCTCGAATGACCTCGACCAGCAGCAGGAGGAATTTCAAGCTGCCCAGCGTGTGCGTGGGGGTTCGGTGGTGGCACCCGTCAGCCAGGGAGCTGCCATCAACTTAAGAGGGTATTGGCATCCCGAGGAGAGCTCTGAGGCTGACCTCTTCTTAGAGCTTCTCGTCGCTCCTCGTGGCCTTGTGGGCGGCCACACTTCTAGGGGCATCTACGAACGGGCCCTTGTTCAGAAAGAACAGTTGTTCGTTGACAACTTGGAGGCTGCTCGGTGTGTGCTTCTCGCGCCACACCGCATCCCTCTTAAGAACTTCACGACTTGTCGTAAGAAGCCCGAGACCCGGGGTGGTCTCTATCCTCTTTGGGGATACCCCTGGGTTATGCCCGAGAACTGTCCCACGTGGAGTTTTTGTGAGGACATGTTCTGGGCATGGGTGGAGTCGCTTAAGTACTCACCCACGGAGTTACGGGAACTCCATGAAGATCAGCTGTTGTCCCGCATCCTGGACCAGCGTGATCTTCGTGTGAGGTTTGCCCACTTGATCAGCAAGCGCATGCTGCCAAGGAACATCCTGAAGCGCGCGGCTTCTAGCGCTCACGATGGGCGCGGGTACGGAATGTATTCATTGTCCGTACCCCGTTCAGGCAAGAAGCCCCGGACACTTCCCAATTTACCGGCTAGGGCGAGCGACTCTTCAGGACTCGAGCTAGCGGAACAAGACACAAAGCATCGGGGGGGGGGCGGTACCAGGAAGGCCGTGAAACCCCCCGACATACGATCTTCAAGTGTGCTGGAGAGGCTTTCCCAGTGAGAGAGAATGGATGGAAAGTTTGAAGGGCAGCATGACCATGAAGGACTAGTGGCGTCACTGGCCCAGGGTGCGGGAGAAGGGGCAGAGACACGCAAGAAGGAGACAACTGATAAGCAAGGCGGTTGGTTGACTGCGGGTGCCAAGCAGTCAAATGTGAGAGGCGGAACCACCTAAGAGAAGGGAAGCGGGCGAAACGGTGTACAGCAGCAACCTTAAAGGCCCTCGTCATGGCGAGACCCAGGTCAAACAAAAGGCAGCGGGGGTGCACCGGGAACCAGAAACACCGCCAGAGAACACACGAGCAGGGGAGATGGAAAGGCAGTTTTCAACCAGCTTAAATTGTACTTGATGCAAAATGCACCATCGGCGTACATACTGCAAACCGCGACAAGGTTAGCAGCTCTAGCAAAGGAACGACGATTCCAGCGACACAAGGCGACAGTCCTGCAATCGACGACCGATGAGCTTCCAACGGACAGTCAACTCAGGGCAAGATGGCAGGACGTGCCAACGGCCTGGCAGAAGGAGAAATACGAGAATCTGACAAGTTATTGGGGATGTTGGGAACATTGAACATTGCAGAAGATTCTCTCAACTACTGGAAAAGTGGATAATCATCGGAACGTTAGGGCAATCTGAGGTGAAAACCAGACTTCAATTTTGTAATATTCAAGGAGAGCAAGAGAGCAAACAAGCATGTCTTAGTGGGACAGAACAGGCCGTCTCGTACTTGGGAGCCATCACCCGAGGGAAGCGCACAGCAACAGAAGAACAAAACATACAGGAGAGGGAGCGAATGCTGGAGTTGTGCACGCGTCCAGTGGTAAGGCTTACGGAGCTGCGAACTAGAACGAAAGAAGAAGATCGGGCTCTAGTGATGATCATGAACCATGAACTAGAGATCCCTAGACCACCTACCTTCCTAGTGCAAACAATGGACGCAGAGGAATTAGCAGTCTTTACTGATCTATTCCACGCCATGGAATATCCGTTGTATACACGCTTGGCTCCTGGTCAAAAATTTGGGAAAGATATGCCACGAGAGGTGATGCTACGCTTCATCAAAGCAGGAGAGGAAGCAGCACCGAACCAAAAACAAGAGGTACAGGAGTTTACGCGAACAATGTCCAGAATTACGCTGGACGTGGACAAAAGAATAATCACTGTCACCTTCAAAGGGAAACAGGCGGCATCAAAATGGATTGGATGGAACATGCCGTTCGGATCCAAATTACTGCCTCTAACCGATTACAAAGGTCAGCGTGAGCGAGCCAAGAAGACACATGAAGCAATCGCAATGGACTTCTACGAGTTCACGATGGCGGTCCGACGTGGGGCGGTTTCCTCTAGAGACATGCACTGGATCCTAACCCAAGGGCTTGGGCTGGATGTACAGGAGCTGAAGCATCCGGACGACAGCACAGGAGGCACCAACGACAAGGAATGGGTGGTCACGGTCAAGAGGCCAAGTTGTCCGGAGAACATCCGCAACATATCCTTAGTATCAATCGGAGCAGTAGAGTTGACTGTGCATCATCACTGGATTAACGTCAACTGGCCGTGTCGCACGTGTTTTTCACCGGACCACCCAACAAAATACTGCAAGGGAGGGGTGATATGTGACACTTCTTGCATTCGGCTCAATGGAAAGGTGCCTACACGACAACCTATGGGAACTGTAGCACTAGGCGAAGGGGATATGCCCACCACCATCGCCCAGCTTCTGGCCCTATTACAGAAAAACAAAATCGAAGTTAAAACCGACGACGCGCCAGTGTTTAGCCCCAAACACACCGGCAGAGTCAAATTGCAGACCAAGAGACGGATAGCAACAACGGACAAACCGTCTTTGCCTGGTGAATGGGAGGAGCACAGGCAACCCCCGAACCAGGCTTCGATGCAGTCGAAGCAGCATAATACCAACGAAGGGCGTGACGACGGAGACGAGAAGCAGAACGAGGATGTCAACGCATCATACACCAGCAAAGAAGATGACGATACAACAACACCGGCACGAGATGGAAGGAAGATGGAAGCAGGAATCAAGTATCCAGAACAAGCCAGCGTACAAACCCATGAGCAAACAGAGGACATACTCATGAAAGAAGACATGTTTGAATTCCAAGCGGCAGAGCAGGCGGAATCAAGCAACACGGACGAGGAAGGCAGTGCCCCGTTAGGACACGAACAACAGGCCGAACGTGGCCGATCTCCAACAAAACGAATTATAACACGAGGAAAGCCTGGACGGAATGTTGGTAAGCTAAAGGGTGACTGAAAGGTGCCCAAAGAGCCACAAAAAGCCGCATCAACGTCGCCCAAGAGAAGAGCGCCGGAAGCCTGGGAAAATGACCCCATGCCGCTAAAAGGGGGAAGGAAGACGGCTTCAACACGAGCAGATAAGCAACCAAGGAAAGCTCGCTCATCGTCGCCGACCAAACACAAACGAAGATCCCATCGGAGGGCAGACTTAGCGGCCACGCAGCGATATATGCACCAGTTTCTCTCAACAACGAGCGGACAACAAATCGACAAATTTGGTAAGCCAGACCTCGGCGAAAGTGGGGGGCACACTCAGAACTCCGAAACAACAGTTCAGGAGCAACATGACAGTATTATGGAAGACACGTCTTGTGGTGGCGGGGAGTGCGAATTCGTTCGAGTCAAACCGCCAGTAGACTTCGGCGAATCTCTGGACACATGGTTGGGGATATTAGGAGGAACACTAATTGATGTGGCTGCCAACGGACATTGTGGCTGGCTGGCTTGCTACGCTTCACTCTATAATGTCCAGGCGGGACTTCTCCAACCATCGCCAGAGGTAATTGCAGCAGCCAACCTGCTTAAGAAAGACATACTCAATGGAATGCTGGCAACTCTGAAAGATGAAATGACGCTACACCCAGAAGAGCTCAACGTAGAACTGGAGGCTAGCGGTATCCGATCTTTAGGAAATGCTGAACAGAGCAGGCGTTATTGCGCATTGCGAATCATTACGCAGCGCAACGGAACAAATCGGTGAACTCAGTCGTGCCAACGCACTTCTGGGTCAGACCAGCACATATCAAAGGGATGGCGATACACGCGCGAGAAACCATATACGTACTGGATGTGGGGGCTGACAACAGAGCAAGGATGCAGGCCTATGCGTACGAGAGCATAGAAGTGCGAGGAGACGACGCTTTTGATTCAGGCAGAGTGTACACTATACAGACAAGACAAGCCGTGCAGTTAATGCAGGACATCGTAGGCGCCGGCATTATCCCGCCTGTGATGGTGCTTAGATGGAGAGACACTGGAAACCATTATCAAGCGATCGTGTATGACAAGGAAAGGTTTGACTGCTACAACACCCAGTTGAAAATACTGGCCCTCAGACGAAATGACATCCTATGCCAGCACGGATGGCCTGCACTGGACTACATTCAATATGATGCAGAGAGGACGGCCACTGCGGCGGCCAGAGAACTACGGGCAATCCACATAGCCGCCAAACAGGGAGACCACCAAGGGGATGACAGCGTGGGTACTTCTCAGGCAGCAGACAGTGGCAAGAAAGGGGCCACAAAACACGCAGAGAACACCGACATGCAACACGTCCAGGGAGCCGGTCACGACTACGGAGTAGCAGTTGCCATTGGAAAGGAAGAAACGACCACAACCGGTGGCTTATGGGCGAGCAAGTA
>NW_003303591.1:99565-104531 GCF_000142945.1 Phytophthora infestans T30-4
TCGAGAGGATTTATTCGGCTCATCGAGACTGGACAGGTGGCACATCTCCGTCAACTCGAAGAAGCTAATCAGGGGGCAGACGACAGAGGAATCACTATGTGGGGCCGATCACAGGGAAGTACTTCTAGAGCTGCACTCACCACTGGGGAAGCAACGTGTCAAGAAAAGGGCAATCATTTATCCTGCACCAGCGTACGTGCAAGCGGTCACACGGAGCCTACTCACTACCCGGCTTCAAGAATTTCACGAGCAAATGAAGGACTTCGACACCAAGCAGCTGATAACCGAGTGGGACACATTCAAGACAAAGATCAAGAGCGAAATGGCGCAGCTCAAGAAGACAGCAAGACGGAGAATGAACAACGGGTTCAGGCAAAGAATCAAAAGGATTTAAAAACACCTTGTCCAGTGTGGATATACACAGCGAGCAAGCGACGAAACCAGGGCTGCCTTGCTAGTCAAACTGAACCAAGTGCAAGAAGCGCGACGAGCCTTACGCAGAAGAGTCATTGTGACCAAAAGCGTGTGGAGCTCAAAGGCATCCACACGGCATTTCTTTTTTTTGCCGCATCTGTACAAAATTCGGCGATAATACAATCCCAACACTGGTTAGCAGAGTGCAGGGGTCACAGGTCGAGCGACATGACAAGCCAAACTTGTTAGCCGAAAGCTGGGAATCGATCTTTAAAGGCAAAATCGCGGCGCCGGAAAGCATACCAGCGTATGTGGACAGGTTAGCGAAGAGATGGGGGGAATTCGATCTAGCCGACATTGATAACGCGTTTGCAGAAACAGAGGTCGAGGCTGCAATTAAAAGATGCAAACGAGGCAAGGCATGCGGCCCAGATGAACTAGGAAATAAGTGGTACAGGGACAACATGAGCGACCTCGTGCCGATACTAACAAAACTATTTAACATCTGCATGACGGAGGGCACAACACCGGCGTCCTTTGATGAAGCACACATCTTTAGTATTAGCGAGAGGGGGCGATACAAGCAACCCGCTGAACTACAGGCCCATTGCTTTGCTGAATACGGACTATAAAATTTTCACGAGAATACTGGCATGGAGAGTACGACGTCACATAACAAAGCTAGTTCACAAAAACCAATCTGGCTTCAACCCAGGACGGAACATACATGCAACCATTGACTTATACGAAGCGGCCAAGATCGTTTGTAGCTCAAACGAAGGGTTGGAACAAGCCCAAGTGCTCATGCTGGACTTTGCGAAGGCATACGACTCACTGGATAGAACCTTCCTGATGGAGGTGCTGAAACGAAAGCGGTTCCCGCCAAAATTCTGTGCTATTGTACAGGCTCTACACAGTAAAACAGCAGTCAAGTTCATGGCCAATGGAGAATTATCGAGATCAGTGAACGTTACAAGCGGCATCCGTCAAGGATGCCCTTTAGCCCCATTACTCTTTATCATTGCAGTGGACCTATTATATGACGAAATCGAAATGACGACTACAATACGGGGAGTACGGCTAGACGAGGAACGCGATCTGAAGGTAGCAGGGTACGCAGATGATACCGCAATATATATTGCTAGCTCACGGATGCAGCCTGACGCTGTGAGGGCGGTCAGACGGTTTTCGGATGTGTCGGGGCTCCTGCTCAATATCTACAAATCAGCAGCGGTCCGGCTCGCAAGTCCAGAGAGCAACGCGGCAGTGGACACTTTCTGTCACACAGCAGAAGGCATGGAGGAGGAGTCATTGACTGTACCAGATGCGGACGAGGTACGATACCTGGGGCATTACGTAGGGCCCGGCGATATGACGGAACCGCATGGAAGAAGGCCTTTCAGGCGATTAAGGTCAGACTAGCTCTGGCTGAGGTAAAGACTAACACAGTTAAACAGAGAGCGAAGATAGCGGCGGCAATAATTGTCTCCAAGCTGCTCTACATTGCACGACACGCTTGGCCTACACAGGAGTTGGGAACAGAGGCCGATCTGCGAAAAAGGAAATTCGTATGGAGCGGGAACTTCTCAGCTCCAGACGCTCCTCCAATAGGGTGGATCAAAAGAGATCTGGCAGAGCTACACACAAAGCACGGGGGTCTAGGCATACCAAACATTTGGACCGAGCTAATGGCGATGAGTGCATCGATGGTGGGAGAATGGGGATTAGCAGAACAAATACAAACACAACGAGTAGGTGATATATTACAGATCAACGGGCAAGGATCAGCCACGCATCTTGCCACCTCCACCAAGGTGCCGAAGGCGGGGATCAGAGGAACTATCTGGGAAACAGGACGGCCGTGGGTGGAGTGGTGGATGGCCGGAAAAGGCCCGACGATTACCACGACAAGAGGGGACGCAGAGGAAATACGGACCCGACTTAGGCCTCGACACGGGTTGAGAACACGATGGACGAGCGATGGTCTGATAATACAATGTACAGGGACAGTTAGAGCAAAGATGACGGCCATGGTAACCAAAAGGAAGGAACTCTATGGTGACTTCCTGCATGATGGAATACCACAGATCGAATTGTCATCAGTGTGGTTGTGGGATGACAAGGGCAGAAGGAAGACGTGGAGCGACTACCGAAAACTGATCAAATCGGGAAAGAGGAAACACATTGCGGATCTGTGCGAGACGAGAATGGCGTGATGACCTTCAGACCCAAGGTCTCCGTACTTACTGATACGGGGGGACATGCGGTCCTTTTTCAAGAGGTCTGTATGAACCTGATCGCGAGCTACCCGGAGCTAGCGGGTAAGCAGGAGGAGGTGGGTGTACTACGGGTACATGACCGGCTGGAGGACAACCATCACATACTCGAGGTGGACCAAGTCGACAACAACAAGATCATACACACGTGGTCGACACGCCTAGACTCGCTGGACCGGAGCGCAGAAGGCTTAAAAATGGACCAGACAGCGGCCCGGCTGTTGCATGTGGAGGCTCACACAGTATGGTTAACACCACATCCATGGATAGCGCGAATGAGACCGCTGTGGGCAGGTCGACGACGGTGGCGACAACGGCGAAAAGAGTGTAAAAGACTTATGTGCGAGCGTAAGACACACAACGCTGAACTTGAAAGCAAAAAGATCCAAGCTTGCTGGGAAAAGAGGCATTCAAATATTGCGAGGGCGCTCACTAAGCTTACTTGGGAGCGAATTTCAGCGATGAGTGGAGGCTCTAAAGCCGAAGGCGCCAAGCCTTCAAAGAAGCGTACAGTCTCTAAGTCTCCACTCCGCGAGGAGAAGGGGACTCAACACTCCTATCAGAGTATCTTCGACTCCTCGGATGAAGAGGAGGAGAAAGAGGAAGAAGAGGAGGAGGAGGGTGCTGTTGCTGAGTACCGGGAGGTCTCGAATGACCTCGACCAGCAGCAGGAGGAATTTCAAGCTGCCCAGCGTGTGCGTGGGGGTTCGGTGGTGGCACCCGTCAGCCAGGGAGCTGCCATCACCTCAAGAGGGTATTGGCCTCCCGAGGAGATCTCTGAGGCTGACCTCTTCTTAGAGCTTCTCGTCGCTCCTCGTGGCCTTGTGGGCGGCCACACTTCTAGGGGCATCTATGAACGGGCCCTTGTTCAGAAAGAACAGTTGTTCGTTGACAACTTGGAGGCTGCTCGGTGTGTGCTTCTCGCGCCACACCGCATCCCTCTTAAGGACTTCACGACTTGTCGTAAGAAGCCCGAGACCCGGGGTGGTCTCTATCCTCTTTGGGGATACCCCTGGGTTATGCCCGAGAACTGTCCCACGTGGAGGTTTTGTGAGGACATGTTCTGGGCATGGGTGGAGTCGCTTAAGTACTCACCCACAGAGTTACGGGAACTCCATGAAAATCAGCTGTTGTCCCGCATCCTGGACCAGCGTGATCTTCGTGTGAGGTTTGCTCACTTGATCAGCAAGCGCATGCTGCCAAGGGACATCCTGAAGCGCGCGGCTTCTAGCGCTCACGATGAGCGCGGGTACGGAATGTATTCATTGTCCGTACCCCGTTCAGGCAAGAAGCCCCGGACTACTTATGAAGCTGCCGCCGCTTCTGTTTTCAGATTGTGACAGCCTTCGGGTAGTCAATCAGAAGCCGTTCAATCGGTTCCCACGAGTTCTCGGAGTGGGCATAACCCCTCCACTTCACGAGGAGCTGTCGCTTACCGCGACGCCGTTGCTTCTGGAGGATCCGCTCCACGTGGAAGTGGACTATTCCATTCCGGTCAAGCAGGGGCGGAGGTGCCCTCGTACGAGTACGAGTACTCGTCGCCTCCCTAAAGCCACTCTCGTTCGAGTGCTCCGACTGCGGGTCCGACACAGGGCCCTGAGGTTGACCGTCTCCGTCAACGTGTCCTCGTGCTTGAGATTGCACTTGGCCTTGGGACTGGCGGTGATGCTGCCGCCCAGGCCAGGAATTAGGGCGTGCTCGCTCGTCTAGCGGGCCGCCTGGACCTGTTGGAGCGAGAGATCGCGAGCCTGCACCTGCGGGTGGATCGCCGGGCCTCTTCGTTCGATCTGGACGAGGCTTTTCGCATGATCCGACGGATCGAGGCTCTGTTGCCACGTCCGGAGCCGCCTGCGGCACACCCCCAGACGTACGCGTATGGTGCGTACCCGGCGTACTCAGCGTACTCGGCGTATGGCTCCGGGGTCCGTTCGTACGGAGCCCCTCCGGCGTACGGTCTTGACCGCAGCCTTGCCTTTCCGACCGAGGCTTGAGTGCCTGCTCCGACGCTCTCGTCGACGTCTGTGACCGGCCCTCGCTTCGAGGAGCTGGGTCAAGGTGGGTCTGCGAGTCAGCAACCCCCTGCGGATCACATTACCGCTTAAGACGTCCAACATAGAACGTCGGGTGCGTCGTCATTGACTTTGGCAGGTCGATGGTGTACGACGCACCATGTCTGGCCAGGACTGCAAATGGCCCGTTGAAGCGGTGCTTCAGCTTGTTGCTGCCGACAGAGCTGACAGTGTCAAGAGGTAGGTTCCTCGTGTCTAGCAACACTA
>NW_003303591.1:104877-106100 GCF_000142945.1 Phytophthora infestans T30-4
GAGCCCGGGAAAACCTTGGGAGCTGTCAGACCGGTTGAAGTGGGTGGAACATGAGAAACTGTGGGTCACTCGGGGCGAGAAATGGGTACCTACCGTAATCCAAGGACCAGGTCGATCGCAATACCTCCAGGTCACGAACGTCAGCGACAAGAGACTATTACTGGACCATTATGAGGAGATCGGACGATGGTTGGCGAAGGACGGTATCCCTAGGCGACCTGGATATGTGTCAGTGGGATCCCGCCGCTACAGAGAATGGCAGAATCTGGTGTACGAGGCGACTACCGAGATCGAATCTCTCGGAGAGGTGGAGCTCCCGGCGGAGCCAACTGGCCCCTTGGTGGATCGGCCTTCATATCCAACTCCGCGAAAGATCCTGCAGAGAGATCGACGGGTTGAGATCCAAGCAATGAAGGTTGGATCCATGACGGGGGACGATCCCCAGAGTCGGCCCTTAGATAACGCAGGGTCGGTGGACGAAGGATTGCAGAGGGCTAAAGCCGAACAGCCGGATCCCGCCGATCCACAAGTGGATCCAAGCTTTCCACTGGATAAAGTGCCTGGATCCCTATCGAGAGTGGCAACGTTAGTCAAACCCGAACCGTCGGGTTCAGACTCGTTAGAGGACCGGCTGGATCCGACCGGTGACTTCCCCAGTACCAGGATACCCGACCCCACGAAGACAGAAGGGATGACGGTCGAAGGAGAGTCGCGGTGCCTGGATCCAAGGGTGGATCAGACAAAGACCGAAGATGAACAAGTCTGCTACCGTGAAGGCGGGGATCTACACGCCGAGGATCTTGGAGAAGGTATGGCGGTAATCCCGGAGGTACCACTGACCACAGAGGAGGTCACGATTGATGATATCCAAGTGGATCCAGGGGCGAACGAACCCACTGAAGTGGATCGTCTGCGTCAGAAGATCTGGGAAAGCCGACATCTGCTGATCGGTAAGGGTAATGCGTTACCGCCCGCCGCCCGCGGAGTCAAATGTGACATCGATGTCGGCGACGCGAAACCGATCGCTCAAAGGGTGCGGAAGGTGGCACCTCAGTTCCGAGAAAAACTGTCGGATCTGATTAAGGGCCTGCTGCAAGCCAGGATCATCAGCTTCTCAACGTCCCCGTGGGCGTCGCCGGTGGTAATCATCATCAAGAAGAACGGGGTGGATATACGTCTGTGCATTGATTACCGGCTGGTTAACAGCCTGACTCGATTGATGG
>NW_003303591.1:121414-124712 GCF_000142945.1 Phytophthora infestans T30-4
GCGCGTGAATTTCTTAAGTGATGTTTGGCAGAACATTTCTCGCGCTCACTTGCTTGGTTGCCAATTGGTTCTTTTTGGTTGTGGTATGACATACGCTTTGCTTCCTACGGGACCCAGGCATGACGCTATCGCAATTGCGGAACAAATGGAATGTGTGATGGAAAAGATGCAGAGTGATGGTTGGACAATTGGTGGCGTTGTTACCGATAATGCCGGACAATGCGCGCGGGCACGACGAATTTTAAGTCTACGGTGGCCGCATATCTCATTTCAGATCTGTTTTGCTCATGATCTAAACAATTTAGTCAGGGCAGTTCTAAAGTCAGATTTTTCTGAGGTCACCAAGCAAGCATCAGACGCGGTCAATGCTCTGAATGCGTCTTCCGCAAAGTGGTTAGTCGAAGCAAGGACGTGCATGGTGGATACTTATGGATATTTCCTGAATCTGAAACAATTATGTGAAACCCGTTGGAACAGCATGCATGGATGTTTTGCATCGTTGTTGCGCGTTCAAAGTGCGCTTGAGTTACTAGAGTTTAAGTTTCGAGCTGGCGATGATTTTCCTGATGCTGCACGCTTTTTAGCAGAGGATCATTTTGGGAACGGCTTAAAGACGCTGAAGAGGTGGTGCGTCCGCTTGCATTTGCCTCTTTGAAGTTGCAGCGCGACGAGAACTCGCTCGCGGATGTTGTTGTGTGCTACATGGATATGATCAAAGGATTTTCGGTGCGTCCGTTTGGCACGCGCAACCTTATCAAGCAAGTGGAGCAACGATGGAAACAGTGTGAGCAGCCGCTCATGTTGCTCGCTCTATTTTTACATCCATTACACACCAATGCCGCTCAAAAGCTGTTAAACAAGACCCCGCTGACAACGATAGGCTCCCTGTGCCGCATCGGCGTTTACTATTATCGGCGATCCATGCGCGCGGACCCCGGCAACTTAGGAGAGGATATTTACAAGTGGCTGAAAGGAAAGCTAGCACTTCCACCACAGGGAGGGTTCAGTATAGTCAGTTCGTTCTGGGATTTCATGCGCGATGACATGCCTTTTAGCAAGTTGCCGATACTTCCGATGCAAGTGCTGTCTATTGTGGTCAACACAGCAACATGCGAGCGCTACTTCAGTGAGTTAGCGCTGATTCACACAGCAAAACGAAACAAATGTCGGTGGAGAAGGCTCGCAAAATCGCCGCTGTTCGGAAGAAGGTTCGTGAGTCGGATCAGCTTGATAGCATCTTGAAATCCCAGCGTATTAAAAAGCTGATCAACCCAACAGAGCACCCTCGACGCCAAGACGAGCGATTTGAATGCAAAAGTCGATACTGAAGACGAGTCAGACGACGAAACAGGAAGTGAGTTGGGGGGGGGGACGATGCTTTTGAATACTGGGGTGCTGTTCTGGCAGAGCTAGATGGAGATGAAGACGTGCCGCCACCGAATCACAGGGCTGTGGTTGAGATCAGTGAGTTATCTGCCGATCGAGCGTCGTACTGTAGTGATTCTGACAGTAGATCGAGACCAATACTACCGGCAGACCGGGGCAGTGACGAAGCTGAGCGTGCGTTCAGAGACAAGATTATCAAAATTGCGCAGTAGTCCGAGGAAGACATTCAAGAACCGATTAAGGACCCATTTCCTTCTTTTAACGACCGCAATTTTCCACAGCAAAACGTGCTGACGGGGCTACGTGGTCAGAAGATTTCGTTGGTGGAGCTATGGGATACGTCGGAAGCATTAACTGAAGATCCAGGTAAATCGTTCGTGACAACACTAACTCGGGTATTTGTGCTAACTCTATGTGATGGTTTAAATGCAGTATGGCATTTTGCGAGCCCGGTGCGCTTCCGCCGAGATTCGAGGTGATGTAGTTTTCATTTTGGAACGCTCGAACGGCTTTTGGGACGTTCGGTTGGGTTGTGTGAGCGGTGATTTCGTTGCCAAAACATCGACAAGCGCTGGAAGACGACAGCGACGTTATCGAGGTGCACCGTCGGCATCAACGTTCGGGGAGTCTATCGAAGGCTTGAGAAGGTGGTTTTGGATGTGGATTGTCTGATTGGGGTGAGTGCGTGTGTGCGATTGCGGCTGTTTGCGTTTGGTTTAATTCTGGGCGTTTGAGTGTGTCGGTGGGAGATGTTGCGTTTGAGCTAGCACTTTGGCGCAGAGGAAGCGTGTTGGGCTCATAACCCAAAGGTCGTTGGATCGAGACCAACAAGTGCTATCTTTTGCGCGCGTGAGCCCACTGCTTGCAGTAACAGCTCTTTTGCTGCTTCTACAGACTTTGCTCGGTCGTAAAGCGCGAGTCTAGTCTTTTGCCGCTATATCCCCGTCTCCAACAGCCACACCAATTCACAAACGCCAAAAACAAGTCTTTATTTAGTGATCATCGAGATCAAGCAACGGATGCGACGAGCGGTTCGAGGTGGTGTAGTTTTCATTTTGGAACGCTCGAACGGATTTTGGGACGTTCGGTTGGGTTGTGTGAGCGGTGATTTCGTTGCCAAAACATCGACAAGCGCTGGAGGACGACAGCGACGTTGTCGAGGTGCACCGTCGGCATCAACGTTCGGGGGGTCTATCGAAGGCTTGAGAGGGTTGTTTTGGTTGTCTGATTGGGGTGAGTGCGTGCGTGCGATTGCGGCTGTTTGCGTTTGGTTTAATTCTGGGCGTTTGAGTGTGTCGGTGGGAGATGTTGCGTTTGAGCTAGCACTTTGGCGCAGAGGAAGCGTGATGGGCTCATAACCCAAAAGTCGTTGGATCGAGACCAACAAGTTCTATCTTTTGCGCGCGTGAGCCCACTGCTTGCAGTAACAGCTCTTTTGCTGCTTCTACAGACTTTGCTCGGTCGTAAAGCGCGAGTCTAGTCTTTTGCCGCTATACCCCCGTCTCCAACAGCCACACCAATTCACAAGCGCCAAAAACAAGTCTTTATTTAGTGATCATCGAGAT
Source organism: Phytophthora infestans T30-4 (assembly GCF_000142945.1). Taxonomy (NCBI): domain Eukaryota; phylum Oomycota; class Peronosporomycetes; order Peronosporales; family Peronosporaceae; genus Phytophthora; species Phytophthora infestans. Next base: position 124,366 of record NW_003303591.1, read on the forward strand.
CAAGCAACGGATGCGACGAGCGGTTCGAGGTGATGTAGTTTTCATTTTGGAACGCTCGAACGGCTGTTTTGGACGTGCGGAATGGCGTTGTGTGAGCGGTTGATTTCGTTTGCCCAAACCATCGAACAAGCGGCTGTAGGGACGACAGGCCACACCTCCTCCAGGAGCCACCGCTCGCCACTCAACCGCTCGGAGGGGGCTATTCAGAGACTTGAAAAGAGTTGTTATTGGTTGTTCTGAATATGTGAAGAGGGCGGGGCGACCGACTAGCCGAATCGTTTGCAGGCTCGTGCGCTCGCAGGCCTAAACTCCCGAGTGTTTGGTTGTGTGGGGGGGAAGAAGGTTGG